>NW_019384735.1:56955-92874 GCF_000671375.1 Centruroides sculpturatus | reverse complement strand
AGTATGTAAATTAGGTACCGTAAGTCTAATACAGTACTGTAATTTTATACATTTCTTGTGAAAGAAACATTTCTTATTCAACGGCGATAAAAATTATTTATATTAATGATGTCTCCAAAGTTCAGCGAAGTTTTCGCAGAAAAATAACATCAGAAATCGCGGCCGCGGTTTGCTGAACTGTTCCGCGACGAAAACAAGCTTGAGCAACGGCGATGTCGAATGGTGCACACTCGGTAAGTAATCCTACAACTTTTTGTTTATAGCGTAGTTTATACGGATTATTTCCAAAAAAGTATACGTATTTTGGAAATGTTGAGTCGGATTAGTCTAGAATCGATTAATTTTATGGAAGAAAACCTTTCAAACAGCCGTAGTCCGTAAACTTTACACGTGTCGGGCTGTGATTGGCTGTAATTCCTACAAAATTGATTCATAAAGAACGGAACGTATCTACCGTCTTATAGGGGGATCGACTGTATGTAGCGAGAAGAGATGATGACGTTTTACGCGTTTTTTGTTTCTCGCTCTCGTTTATTACGACCACACAGACGCGAGAGAAAGTGGCGTGAAGATGATGAGTCATATGTTCCTGTCAAACTCGTCGAATAGAAGCATGAAATATCGTACCATATACAAATAAAATACAAAATAGTTCGACATGGACGCTTATTACTAGCAAAGAAAACACTTACTATTAGAATTACTGCATGAAGAAATAAAAATAAAACGAAGATACGGTGTTCATCCTCTCTGGAAACAGCGAAATATTTTGTTTCGGAAGGGAATTTATCATGGCAATGGAATATTATGAATTGAAAATTAAATAAACAACATATATTTATTTAATAAACTTATTCTTGTGTTAATTCTTCATCAATAAAATTATTGACAATGTTTATCAAGGTACTTTCATACAATCTTCATTTTTTTTTTTATGGCATTTGTTTTATTAATGTATTAAGATATATTGCAAAAGGACCTATTTCATGTTCATTCAATTCCCTGCAAAGAAATATACAAAATTAAATTTTTCTATGTTTCTAAATTATAACTTTTTTGTCAAACATATTGTGTAAAGTTATATGTAATGATTTTATATAAAATATTTTTCACCTGTTTACTAATTTCTTTTAGTAACTTTGCAAATCTACTTCAGCTTCCTCTAACTTACCTCTATTTTTAATTTTATGTTTTAAATTAACCGCCAACACTATTCCATATGTTTAAAATATATTTTTATATTTTCATGTAGTGTTTTAAGTTCTTTATTAAGTCCTATTTATAAACAAGGCGTCACTGACGAGAAAAATCCAAAAATGGTTAATAAGTTCGGTTAGACTGAAGCAAAACATCTCCAGCTAAAAAAGGTCAGACTTAATATTAGCGAATAAACATAGACATATCTATACCTAATTTGACACGCTGAATCTATTGGTATTAAAAAATTTACTTACGACCAACCGTTTAAAAGTTACGAACAATTTTTTATTTCCGGCTTGGAAGCGAAATGTACTGTACAGTACAGGTAAAAAAGTTGTGACCGCTTCCAAGCACCTAGCTTATCTTTACCAAAGAAAAACTCCTAAGAAAAATTTTGACTGTCGTCTAAATTGTCATAAATTTTTCTTGCTGTAATTTTTTACGTCTCAGATGTTTTTGTCTGGATTTAACATGTACAAAGTGTTAAAAATCAAAACGAAAAAGTTAATCGCGGTACTGAACATTTTAAAGATAAAATTCATTTCAAATGATAAAATTTATACGTAAAAATATAACAAGAGCATTAATTCCATATAAATCTAGCAAATATATTGTTTAAATCTTTAATTATTCGCAAATATAAGCAATATGAAATGTGCCTGCTGCTTCATAATAATGTTTGTATTTGAAACAACAGTAATGAATATCCGGCCGTGTTGACGAATCTGGAGAACCGAATAATTTTAAAATATTTCGGATAGAGAATCCGAAATATTTTAAAATTAACTAGACTGACGTAAACCGTCGCCTAAAACGTTTTAATTTAATTCGTTGCTTTTTAAATATTAATTTTCAACGTCACTATAAACCTTTTATCCACGTCGACATTTTTTGATACTTGACAACACTTCGCTTCATAGAAAATATTGTGCATCTTCATTTCAATAACAGTTTTTTTAGGTTACACGCACTGCGTATACATTTACTTAAAAATTATGCGGAAAAACTAAGATGTAAGGACAGTTTAAATTAGAGAAAATAGAAAATTTATTTAAAAAGTGTATTTTATGTTAAATAGAGTCATTTCAATCCATTAAAATAGTTTATTTAGCAATATTTGTAGTGCCAAATATATGATTTATTTTAATAAGTTCCTATAAACTCATAATTTTTAAATTTCCAAATTATAGAAGTTATCAAACGTATTTAAATTTGATTTTCAAATTTCGAACATCACACAACGACATCGTTTTCAAATATCGTTCGATAATTTCGAATTCCGTTATTTTGCTTCTAGAATTCTCAAGATCATGGCGAACGACTCTCCCATTAATAAAAGAAGCAAACGAAGGCGAAAATCTCTTGTAATGGATGAGAATCCACCAAAAGTTACAAGGAGTCGTCTGGATAATAAACTCGACTACATTTTAAAGAACGTATTTGCAAATGGCGAGAATTATTTGGAAAGAATGCAAAGACAGTCTGTTCTGCGTCGAGTAACACGTAAACGCATAGGTTCTAGTAAAAGAGGGGAATCCAAGAAAAGACGGGTCGCAAGAAGCAGAAGGAGAAGCAAGGGAAGAGATAAAAAGAGAGAAAAATTTAAGCAGAGAAGCAGAAAGCGAAGATCTCGCAGAAGACGTAGTCGAGGCAGAAAGAAGGCAGAAAGAAAGGAAAGTCAATAAAATCGAATAGTTTCATGGTGATCCTGTTGGAGAGCAGACAACGGAGCTGGTAGATTTTTATAATCTAGCAACAAAACGGCTCTTTTCAGAGCCATTATCTAATGGTTAAGAGTAGTCGAATCGATTTTAAAAAATATTTAGAACATTGCATGAAAACTATTAAATATGTTCTTATTCCGTTGAAAGTGTTCGAAAATGTTAAAAAGGTTTAAAATTAGCCCATGTTTACAGTGATGTAACGAATCCTATAATTCAGAAAATTATTATTTTTTATTATTAAATTGTGTTTAAATTTATGGATAACGTTTTCATAACGAATGTTAAGAATTTGTATCGGAGTTGAATTCTGATACTCTTAGCGGTAAGCTATCTTTCAGCATGACCATGTCACGAGCATCTTTTAGATAGCTATTACGTGTTTATATGACTTGAAAATCAAATTGCAGATATTTTAATGACTGTAAACATTCTTGTCATATTATCAGCATTCACCACGGCGAATGCTGATAATATGACAAGAATGTCTACAATCATTAAATCGTAATGCGATACAGTCCATTACAGTGATGGATTGCGCAGATGATATTTCAATTTAAATTTTTTCCCCCTTTCTTTCTATTCCAGCATTACTATTATGCTCATTCGACGTAAATACATCTATATCTATATACAGGTAACCCCCGTATAACACGGCACTTCTATAGCACGGATTCACTCTAACACGGTTCGAGAATTGGTACCATCCCCCGTATAACACGGTACTTTTATAGCACGGATTTACTCTGACACGGTTCGAGAATTGGGTAAAACCTTCGTACAACAGGAAATGAAATAAATTTTTACATACTTAAGTAATAATAGTTCACGAAAATTATTATTTTCGTGAACTATTAGTACTTAAGTACGTAAATTTTCTCTTCTCGCCTTCTGTCGATACACGNAAATGCCGGTAAATCACAATTATTTATTCATATATAATTATAAAATAGAATAGGTATACTTAATTTAGCTTCTAGAACTGATGTAAACGTAATGTATCAAAAATATTTGATTAAATATTAGTCACTGCTAGTTTTAAATTAGTTTCGAGGTGAGTCTGTTAGCCGATTTCTCGTTTTAATTTTTACTAAATTCATTGCAGGAAAAACTATTCACACACATAAGTTGTAGAAAATAACGTTTGAATTTTTGCTGCATACTTCTTAAGCTAGGAAATTGATATATTTATACACATTTTATGCGACTCGGGCCGCGGAATGCCCATCCCTGACTTGGACTATGCTTACGACAACGAGTCGATCGCGACACATTTTTAAGATAAAAAGTAGATCTTATGTACACAAAAGTTGGCTACCCCTGCTCTATAGGATTCGGGATCGAATTCAGGCGAGCAACACCAGAAATTTATTCATGGGGTCTGTTCCGGTTATGTCGGGCTCCGTCGAATCTACTAATGAGCATCAGGAGGAAGCAATTCCTGTTATCCATAGGACAGAGAGAATCAGAACGAAGAGAAAAAAAATGTTAAATATAGAATATTTAAAAAAAATTCAGTCATTAAAATATTTATAGAAATGGAGGAAAAAATTCAAAATGAAATGTTTATTTAGGATTGTATGAGATATAAACAGTAGGGGGCGTTTTACGAGTGTGAGTGTACTTAAGGATTCAAATGTGAAATTTACGAATTAATGAAAAGATTTCAATTTAGCTATTTTGAATGTAAGTTGTTAGATATTTCGATATTATTGAGCACTTGTAAATATTAATTATAAACTTCGCAACTTTCAGGCTTAATATGAAGAATAAAATTCTTTCTACGTATTGTACAGTACGTTATATTTTACGTAAGATAAGACCGACGGAAAAATAAAGTTTTAGTCATAGGTTCACGTTACATATCTATTGTCTTAAAAATTAAATTATAAAAGCTATTGTATTGAAGATCTCAAGCAATATTAAATCTATTATAATATGCATTGAATATAATATATATTATAATATATATGAAACATATATATTCTGTTAAAAATATAAATAAGAAAATAACTTCATTATTCAAGAATTGTTTATAATTTTTTACATAATAAACAAGTGTTGGAAGAACGATTCAAAACAGTATTTAATTTTGAAGTTCTAATAAGTTATTGTGAATTATTGCAAATGAAGTACTGTATGTAATTGCAGGTAAAGAGTTATTCTCTGTAAGAAACAATACTAAGATTTTATTGTATGAATAGAAAACCAAATGAAAATACAGTATAGAGCAATCTTTTGTGAGAGATTGTTTTGAAGTTTTCTCATTGTTTCTTTCTAAGCTAGACATGTCCACAAAGAGATGGCATTCTCTCGGGAAAGATATCTAGACTCTTACTGTTTTGCTTTTACATATAGATGGGTCTATAAATGTGAAAAGCCAATGTTGTTTTCATTCATTTCTGCATTCGTACAAGGTATAAATTGCCTAACTAAAAGCCCAAATTAAACAATGTAAGCTTAATTACTGGACTATTTTTGAACTATGAAAATACTGTAGCTATCTTTTACTAATAATGAATAATTGGTAAAAGTTTAGGCATATATTATTTATACCTCAACGAATAATTTCATAGTGACTGTGTAAAGCATTTTTAGTTGCTTTTTTGTTAAAATCTAGTGTTTTCCATTCCAGTAAAGATGATATTCTAACATTTTTTGTTTTTAAATTTTCTTTGATTTTTGTGTAAGTCAATAACTATGAAAGATTTTGGGAGTCAACTCCTAAAAAGTTGCTTTTGAATCAATAGGCTATGTTTAAAATGTCAAGAGTATTTTCAGGAAGACTGCTTTTTTTCACTTTGATCAAGACTACTAATACTACTGCATGAAGTGGTTATGGCTTCCAAACAATCTTTACCATCTAAAATAGGGATGGGCAACCTGCAGTAATATTTTTTGCAGCCTGCCTCACATAAAATATGAATAAATATATCAATTTCCCAGCTTAAGGAAGTATGCAGCAAAAATTTAAACATTATTTTCTATAATTTATGTTTATGAATAATTTTTCTGCAATGAACTTAGTAAAAATTAAAACGAGAAACTGGCTAACAGATACATTGAAATTAATTTAAAACTAGAAGTGACTAATATTTAACTTCTGATATATTACATTTACAACAGTTCTAGAAACTAAATTAAGTATACCTATGCTAATTTATAATTACACATGAATAAATAATTGTAATTTACTGACATTATTTTCCTCTTTTCTTTTGTATGTGGCCCAAGCCAGTTCAAAAGTTTTGAAATGTGGCCCTTAAGGCTGTTATACACGTTACGGAAATCCTTTGAGGATTAACCGTGATTTTTTTTTTCTATCTATTTACCTTTAAATAAAAATAATTCTTTATACGTTGGGAAATATTTTAATAAGTTTTGTAAATTATTATGTTCAATCCAGCCAGTTATATCTGATTTTTTTTCGTCTGTTAAGTACATCCTTTGAGGATTTCCGTAACATGTATAACAGCCTTTACATAGAAAAAGGTTGCCTGTCCCTGATCTAGAAAGTCAAGAGCTTCTATTTCTTCATTTTCAGTTGTTTACTTTCTATCATTTCTAATTGTTTACTTGAATTCAATTGTTCACTCAATTACTTGAATGAATAATTTTAATATTTACAGATTCATGAATAATAAAAGTTAATTTTTTTCATGATTTTTCTGTTTTATGGATGCTGTATATTGAATCTTGTGTATGAACGTCTCTTTAATCCAAACTTTTGTTTGGTAGACTATCTCACAGCATCATGGTTAAAAACATCTTTATTTTTTTTAAAAATTGGATTACATTGCAAATGCATTTTGGGTTTGTTTATATTTCAAACCCTTCTTCAGTGCATAAGAAAACATAAAAAATCTTTCACAATAACATTTGTGAACATACATATAAAAAGGTTTTTCTTCAATTTTATCCATACACCTAAAATGGGTAGGTACTGGTTTACTTTAGTGAAATGCTATGTATTTTAATATAATATGACATAACAGCTTGTTTCCTTATCCATTTGAATAAGAAAAAACAAAATAAGTGTTAAATAGAAACCAAGTCCAAATCATATTATTAATCAAATCAAGCCAGATTTATTATCCATTTACTATATTTAATTAGCCAAAATATAGCTGATAATAAATCCAGCTTGATTATTTGATTAGGAGAGTAATATTTTATGAAAGAAGATTTAATCCTATCTTCAGTTATTTATGAAACAGTATTTGTTTTTTTAGTAGAGATAATTTATAAATTGCTTACTTCTAATATTAAAGAACTTTTTGGTTCATTGTTAGTTTACATAATTAATGGACATTTTTCAAAACATTTTAATTTAGAAAATAATGAAAACTATTCACAAAGTCACCCAAAATCTAGCAATTAAACAGTTGCACGAATGTTTTTATTTACCTGCAAGTAGACATCTTCAGTTGGAATAATACAATTCTATGAGAAAATTCTTCATTTAGAATTGCACCTGAAGATGTCTACTTAAAGGTTGATGAAAACATTCATGCAACTGTTTAATTGTTGGATTTTGAGTGACTTTGTGAGTAGTTTTTGTTTGTATATCGAGTATTGTGTTGTTTTTAGAAAATAAATTATTATTATAGGAATAATTAAAGTATCAAATTTAATTTTTGTATCTTTGATAAGAGTTTAATTAATCTTGATTATTTTCATATTTTCCAGGTAATATTGTGTTTTATAATGATTCTAATAATTTAAAATCAAATAATTTTCAAAATGGGTAGACATGGAAGTACTAAGAAACCACTAAAAGAAAAAGTTGTACAGATTTATGAAGCATTTTTTAAGGCAAGTATTTATTTATTGTATTTATAATAGTAATTATATACAGCAAAGAAAAATGATCTTAAAAAGAAAACTGTATTCAGGAACATTCATTAAATTTTGATGGTATTTTATATTAGTGTCATAAAATTAAATAATGAAATCACTATATTCACCGAGGCTTATTTACTAACTTGTTTTTGACCATATTAAATTATCTTTATCAGACTTTAAATAGAAGGAACTTACAAGTGTCAAAATAACATGTAAATGGAAGAATAATTTTTACAAATTCAGTATTCGGAACAACATAGTATTAAAATGTAAGGTTGAAAAATTTAAACAAAAATTTCAAATTAAATTGAAAAACATTTATATGCATATTATGAGTAAGTCCTGTTACAAGGAGAGTACTATTAAAAAATAGTTAACATATAAATATTGAATATAATTAAACTTTTGAATTCATCATAAATCAAATATAACTATATCTAACATTAACTGTATCTGATGTTTCTTACTTTTATTTTAAAATTGTATAACTTTTTATACAATTTTAAAATAAAAACAGAGCTTCCTTGTGAAATTAATTGATATAGTTTCTCCTTTGAGTTGCAGTCTTTGAGAAAGGATAAGTTACTGTACTCTCTAATGGCCTCAAGTTCTCTGCACTCACAAAGTAAGGGAAAGATGGAAATTGGCTTATAATCTGTACATTTATCATTTGTTATCTTGAAAAAATTTAAATCAAATAAAAACTGTTTAGTCTTAGTTGCGTGTAAAATCTTTTTACTTTAAAAGGTATTTGTGAATAAATGTAGCCATTTGAAAGCAGAAAAGTTAAATTAAATGAATACCAGCTATGAAATGTTCTTTTTTGTATACATTGTTTTTCATAGTTAATTAAATTAGTATACAATTATATATCAGACAATAAGAAAGATTGACCAAATTTCCAATCTTGTTCAGAACTATTAAACACAACATGGAAACGCTGTAGTTCACTAACATGTGACTAAATTTACATACATTTACATAAATTTACATAAATTTACAATTATTGATATGTGTATTTTTCTGGTTAGATGTTGTTTAAGCTCATTCAAAATAATAACTAATTTATTTTTATTTTCATTCATTCTCTTGAAGAATTTCAGAAATCTCTATCAACTGTAATTGATTTACATTGTGATGTATGATATAATCTGGAATTAACTTATCCAGATAAAATAATTTTCTTACAAATTTTTTTCTGTATAGTTTCCAAATGACTTATCCAATCAAAACTCTAAATTGGGAGTGAGTAGTAAATAGAGTTTATAATTATTGAGGAAAACAGCTTAAAATGATTCTGAATTGTGTTGATCTTCATTTTGCTCATTAAATGGATCAAACAAATATGCTTACTTCTTAACCAATATCCGGCGTGAAAACTCCAAACAAAGTTTGGAGTTTTCACGCCGGATATTGGTTTAGAAGTACGCATATTTGTTTGATCCATTTAATGAGCAAAATGAAGATCAACACAATTCAGAATCATTTTAAGCTGTTTTCCTCAATAATTATAAACTCTATTTACTACTCACTCCCAATTTAGAGTTTTGATTGGATAAGTCATTTGGAAACTATACAGAAAAAAATTTGTAAGAAAATTATTTTATCTGGATAAGTTAATTCCAGATTATATCATACATCACAATGTAAATCAATTACAGTTGATAGAGATTTCTGAAATTCTTCAAGAGAATGAATGAAAATAAAAATAAATTAGTTATTATTTTGAATGAGCTTAAACAACATCTAACCAGAAAAATACACATATCAATAATTGTAAATTTATGTAAATTTATGTAAATGTATGTAAATTTAGTCACATGTTAGTGAACTACAGCGTTTCCATGTTGTGTTTAATAGTTCTGAACAAGATTGGAAATTTGGTCAATCTTTCTTATTGTCTGATATATAATTGTATACTAATTTAATTAACTATGAAAAACAATGTATACAAAAAAGAACATTTCATAGCTGGTATTCATTTAATTTAACTTTTCTGCTTTCAAATGGCTACATTTATTCACAAATACCTTTTAAAGTAAAAAGATTTTACACGCAACTAAGACTAAACAGTTTTTATTTGATTTAAATTTTTTCAAGATAACAAATGATAAATGTACAGATTATAAGCCAATTTCCATCTTTCCCTTACTTTGTGAGTGCAGAGAACTTGAGGCCATTAGAGAGTACAGTAACTTATCCTTTCTCAAAGACTGCAACTCAAAGGAGAAACTATATCAATTAATTTCACAAGGAAGCTCTGTTTTTATTTTAAAATTGTATAAAAAGTTATACAATTTTAAAATAAAAGTAAGAAACATCAGATACAGTTAATGTTAGATATAGTTATATTTGATTTATGATGAATTCAAAAGTTTAATTATATTCAATATTTATATGTTAACTATTTTTTAATAGTACTCTCCTTGTAACAGGACTTACTCATAATATGCATATAAATGTTTTTCAATTTAATTTGAAATTTTTGTTTAAATTTTTCAACCTTACATTTTAATACTATGTTGTTCCGAATACTGAATTTGTAAAAATTATTCTTCCATTTACATGTTATTTTGACACTTGTAAGTTCCTTCTATTTAAAGTCTGATAAAGATAATTTAATATGGTCAAAAACAAGTTAGTAAATAAGCCTCGGTGAATATAGTGATTTCATTATTTAATTTTATGACACTAATATAAAATACCATCAAAATTTAATGAATGTTCCTGAATACAGTTTTCTTTTTAAGATCATTTTTCTTTGCTGTATATAATTACTATTATAAATACAATAAATAAATACTTGCCTTAAAAAATGCTTCATAAATCTGTACAACTTTTTCTTTTAGTGGTTTCTTAGTACTTCCATGTCTACCCATTTTGAAAATTATTTGATTTTAAATTATTAGAATCATTATAAAACACAATATTACCTGGAAAATATGAAAATAATCAAGATTAATTAAACTCTTATCAAAGATACAAAAATTAAATTTGATACTTTAATTATTCCTATAATAATAATTTATTTTCTAAAAACAACACAATACTCGATATACAAACAAAAACTACTCACAAAGTCACTCAAAATCCAACAATTAAACAGTTGCATGAATGTTTTCATCAACCTTTAAGTAGACATCTTCAGGTGCAATTCTAAATGAAGAATTTTCTCATAGAATTGTATTATTCCAACTGAAGATGTCTACTTGCAGGTAAATAAAAACATTCGTGCAACTGTTTAATTGCTAGATTTTGGGTGACTTTGTGAATAGTTTTCATTATTTTCTAAATTAAAATGTTTTGAAAAATGTCCATTAATTATGTAAACTAACAATGAACCAAAAAGTTCTTTAATATTAGAAGTAAGCAATTTATAAATTATCTCTACTAAAAAAACAAATACTGTTTCATAAATAACTGAAGATAGGATTAAATCTTCTTTCATAAAATATTACTCTCCTAATCAAATAATCAAGCTGGATTTATTATCAGCTATATTTTGGCTAATTAAATATAGTAAATGGATAATAAATCTGGCTTGATTTGATTAATAATATGATTTGGACTTGGTTTCTATTTAACACTTATTTTGTTTTTTCTTATTCAAATGGATAAGGAAACAAGCTGTTATGTCATATTATATTAAAATACATAGCATTTCACTAAAGTAAACCAGTACCTACCCATTTTAGGTGTATGGATAAAATTGAAGAAAAACCTTTTTATATGTATGTTCACAAATGTTATTGTGAAAGATTTTTTATGTTTTCTTATGCACTGAAGAAGGGTTTGAAATATAAACAAACCCAAAATGCATTTGCAATGTAATCCAATTTTTAAAAAAAATAAAGATGTTTTTAACCATGATGCTGTGAGATAGTCTACCAAACAAAAGTTTGGATTAAAGAGACGTTCATACACAAGATTCAATATACAGCATCCATAAAACAGAAAAATCATGAAAAAAATTAACTTTTATTATTCATGAATCTGTAAATATTAAAATTATTCATTCAAGTAATTGAGTGAACAATTGAATTCAAGTAAACAATTAGAAATGATAGAAAGTAAACAACTGAAAATGAAGAAATAGAAGCTCTTGACTTTCTAGATCAGGGACAGGCAACCTTTTTCTATGTAAAGGCTGTTATACATGTTACGGAAATCCTCAAAGGATGTACTTAACAGACGAAAAAAAATCAGATATAACTGGCTGGATTGAACATAGTAATTTACAAAACTTATTAAAATATTTCCCNATTTTGCACATTGTGTGGTGCCAAATAGTAGAAATTTTCTTGTCCAGGTGATAGAGGTAGTTCGAATAGCAGATTTTCTTGACAATGTGTGATCCACAGATCCCTGTGGTCTAGGCAAATATATTGATAGGAAACTATGCAAATTAGATAAATGGCACATTAAAATTTATTAACCAGGTCTACCAGAAAGTGAAGTTTGAGAAACACTAGGTTAATGCATGCCATTGGGGTATTTTGTTCTTAAAGACATGTAATTAATACAGTTTTTTAAAAACTGGAAGAAGTTTTTCTTTTACAATTTAAACAAAGATGTACTGTTGATAATAAGAATATTAAAACCATTACAGTGAAATGTTGGCATATTGTGTGAGGTATGTATAATAGAAATTTGTAGAATACACAAGTGCTATTCATCAATTTTTTTTGTTACTATACCTAAAGACCAAATTCTTAACCAGTTTGTTAAACTTTGCAAACCATATCAAATGAGTTAATTTTAATTTTTACATCAAATTATAAATAAAAAAAGTATATTGAAGCTACAAAATTGTCTTCATGTTCATTCTTTTTTTACCTCTATGTACTTTTATTGATTTCTGTTTTTATCCTTGTCTACTTTGGACTTTGTGTATTAATAGGACTTATTACACTAGTGTAGTTTCCTATAGCAAATAGAGAACTCAGTCAGAAAAATCAAAACAAAATATCTTTATTTTCACGTGTACACTCTGTTTTTGTTTTGTGTACTTGTGTTTTTGTGTTGTACTGATGGTTCTTCTTTGGCAGGTTTACAGTAACTTTCTGTAACAAATTTTTATAAATGAATATATCAATATAGACATAAAATATCCATAAAACAGTTCTTAACATAATTTTATGTCAGAACCCTATTAATGTTAATGTGTTCTATTGTTAAACAGAACACAAAGACAATTTTGTAGCTTTGACATATTTTATATTTATATTTTATTTATCAAAATACATTCCATCAGTCAAAATTTAATTTTAATTTTTACATTTTTTTTACTTATTATTCTATTGCATTGTAAGATTGTATTTTAAAATCAATCAAAATCAGACCTTATAAATTGTAATCACTTTGTGTTTTTTTTTTATTTTTTTTTATTTTGTTTAATGTTTATGTAATTACAGTAGAGCATCGATTATCCGACCACCCTCAATCAACCGTCACATCGGTTAACCGACCGTTCTAGTCGGCAAATTCAAATGTCCGCTAGTGATGTGGCGCTACAATATTTGGCTATGTCTTGGCTACTTTAACATTATATTTACGTGTTTTAGCTGGCAACACTGGCTCGACCATGAAAGGGGGCCAGGATTTAAATGAGGCTTAACTTTCTAATTTTTAATGATACAATAACGACGATTATTATTTTAAAAAATTTTTGTTATGCTTAACATTGATGAAAATTCAACGCAAAGTTGGTTAATAGCGATATACTAATATACTAATTACATGGGATATACTAATATACTATACTAATAATGTATTTTTTCATATTTTTCGGTTATCTGTTTTTTCAGTTATCCGATCAACCCCAGTCCCCAATTGAGTCGGATAATCGATGCTCTACTGTATATAAATAAAATGGATTAAAAAATTTTTTAAATTTATTTTTAAAATATTACATTATTATTAATTTGAGTCAAATGTTAATTTGTAAAATATAGAATGAAGATCCATCAAAAGAAAATCCAAACTTTTGGGATGAATTTTTTTTATTAAGAGTAAGTATTTCTAAATTTTTATCATCATTGGAATATTATTGATATATTAGATTTTAATTAAAACAAAATTTATAAAAAAATAAATAAATTTAATACTCAATTGTTTCTTGTTCTCATTTTAATTGTTAGGAGTAATATAAGATTACTTGAGAGAATGAATTACATAGGAATACACAACAAAGACAGAAATATAGGCTTTATTAATTTTAGAGGATATGCATTTTAGGCAATATTTTCCCCATTGGCTCTATTTATTTTACATCAACCTGGTTATAAAAGCATTACAAAATTTAAGTTATGGCTAAAAATATACATAAAGTTATAATGAACACAATTATACCTAGATGGCAGATATTACATACGGTTATAATAGTGGCAACTTTTTTTTGATTTGTTCTTTCAAGCTATCTCCAACAATAAATAAATATTATTTTTAATGCTTTTGAAATGAAATTTCCATTGATTTTTGTGATAAAATCATTTAAACAAATAATTATTTGGATAATGTAGACACTGGAAGGAAACTTACATTTAATAATTGCATAAAATTTTCAACATGATTTATTGTTAATTTAAAATTTTCAAATGAAGTTGGTTATTTTCTATATAAAATTTGATATAGAAGAAAAATTAAAGAAAAAAATATATAAATATATAAACAGGATTTCTATGCACCCAGAAAATCAGGAAAAATCAAGGAAAGTCAGGAATTTTCATTAATGTTCTGAAAAAGTCATGGAAAGTCAGGGAATTTGACTCCTTAGCTGTCTTATTTTTTTTGCTGACAATATAATTGACTAAGTGTGGCCATCTGCAGGCAGAAAGAAGTAATGTGGTGCAATACAACTTATGAAAAGGGATGCAGTATATTTTCAAGATTCAAAATTTCTCCCAAGCATACACAAAATTTCCCAAAAAATTTACCAAGTACAAAAAAAATAATAAATAATTTAAATTTAAATGGTATTATTTATCATTTTTCATTTTAATAATATTGTTTGTGTAACAAAACAATTTCTGATATTTTATAAAGTTCACGAGATTTATTAAGAGAAATTTAATAAATATATACTTTTGTACATGGATTATACAGGATTTGTTAATGAATGAAATATAAATAATTGCTTTTTTCTTTTTTTTTCAAAGCTATGTAGATTTATGGTTGTGGATTAATTACAGAATAAACTACTATAATTTAATAAAACATTTTATTTTTAGTTTTAATAATTTGACAATTATAAAAAATATATAACTGTTAATTAGAAAAAATAACTAATTAAAAACTTGGAGAAGCAATAGAATATGTGCATAGTAAGCTAAATGCTGTTTTATTTTGTCAATGTGCCATACTGTAAGGGATGTGAGGTTCATAGAATTTGTACAAAGTTGGTCAAGGAAAGTCATGGAATTTAAAACAAAAGTTTGAGTAGGAACCCTGTAAAAAATATAAAAATTTCTTCCTTGAGTTGAAATACTCGGACATAGTCAACTTTGAGGAACAAGATGCTATGATTACTAAAAATTCATAATAAATAAATTTATTTGTGAATTTTTATTATATTTTATGACTATTTTAATATATCTTTTTGATATACATTAAATGTAAAAATGAAAATACTGTACATGTCCTATATTAAAACAAGTTATTTATTTTAATTTTAGTTTGCTTGCTTAGAGTTATGACATATTATTTCTTTTTTACTTTTATATATAGTGTGATTCATATTTAGTATAAATTTGTATAGCAGTATTATAAAGTATTTATTTGTTATCATATAAATTTAAAATTGAAGTTTCTGATATTTTATTAAAAAATTACCAACATAGTGTATTTAAGGAATTTTGTAGAATGAATCACACAATCTCTTTAATATCCAGCACAAAACTATTTTTGCTAAGCTAATGTTTTCAAACTAGTTTACAGATATTTTTTCAGATTTAAACTTAAACATCCAATGAATACATGTTCGAAAACATTTAAATACAGTGATGTTGCTTTGTTGGATTTGGACTTTTGATATTTTTCAATGATAGATTGATACATTATTTCCCATTTTTTATTATACTAATAACCGTAATGTTGATTGGGCCTGTTCAAATTGAAAAAATATTGAGAGTTGATAATTTTTAATAATAATGCAAATATTTATTTCTCTATCATTAGTTATTGAATTTTTTTAGTAAAGATATTATATTAAATCTCTTTTTGCTTTTCTGCTTGGAATTAAAAAATGAATTTAAAAATTTCACAAAATGAATTTTTTACTGGATGAACTGTGTAAGTGTCCTCTTTCATTGTCCCTTCTGTGAAATTGTTATTTGCTGATTGGTGTTCGAAGGGACAATGAAAGAGGAAACATACAGTTCATCCAGTGAAAAGTTCATTTTGTGAATTTTTTTAAGTTTATACTTATGTCCTGGCATATTTTATTAAATAAAAAAAATGAAATATTTAATATAGAGTTATCCCTCGTGACACTTCTACAATATAGTTTCACTCTAACTCTGTTAGAAAATTGAAGAAATTCCCATACAACACTGTTTCCAGTTTCACTCTAACATGATTTTGGAAATCCTCCATACAAAATTTAACAATTTTTAAGTATAAACTTTGTTATTCAATTATTTTTTTTAATTCAAGTAAGCATGCATGTTATCTCAAATTTGCCCACGGATTTTATAATATTGAAATTTTTAATTTGTTTTATGCCTTTCATCAGGATTACTTTAATGAAAACTGATAGTGCAATTTTTTCTTTCTTGTTCTAGCTTTCCTATCAACCAGGTATTGTTTGTCATTTTCAGACTAGCCTTTAAGATCCTCACTGTGTTTTGTTTTTATAGATTAATCTTCATATTTAGTAAAGTTTATTTAAACATTTTTAGGTAAATGTTATTAAACTTTTTTAACCATAGGTATTACCTATGAATGATTCTTCATTTGTAAAAATGTTGTATGAAATATGAAGATTCAGTACTCGAACAGTTTTAACTTAAAAAAATTTGGTATTCGAACACAAATTCTGGAAAATAAAATTGCTCAGTACTCGATTGAACAAATATGACTCTCTAGAACAAATTTTTGATTAATAACATATTTATTTTGTCATCCAAAAAAAATTATGATAAAAATAAAAAAATGAAGATGTTGCTGATATTTCTGATCAAAATTAACAAACAGCTCAGATGATGACAATCCTCTGTAAAAAGAAAATGCCCTGGTTTAGCTAAAATTAGTAATAATTTGTAATGTTTATTATTGATTTTGCTCAAAATGATTCATTTGTATATAGTTTACATACATCTTTACAACAAATTTCTGGTTTGATATTTTTAATAGTATGATTGAATAATAATATGTTTTTATATTATTGTTAAGGATAATTTAAAAAAAAGGTATTTATTCAAAAACTATAAATAATTTAATGTTTAGTACATTTTATAATATGTATTATATATATTGAATCATAAATGTACAGATTATTTTTATAAGATGGATACAATATGAAATTATACAGTATACATTTCTTTTAAAATTTTAGACAAATGTTAATTATTTGGAAAATGAATTTGAAAAACTCTCTAATGAAGAATTGCTACAGAGAAAGGTGATAAAATTTTATTTTATACATTTAACCTAAGCTAACAATAAAAAAAAATAATTTTTTTTATTACTAGCTCAGATTATAAAATTTAATTATGTTTATATAATAATAAAAATAGTAATAATTACAGTAATACCTCGACTTACGCGAACCCGGAGTTACGCGATTTTCAAATCTCGTCGATTCGTCTTTTGTTTGACCGCCACGCAACTCTCGATTACTCACTCCCCCCACACTTTTCTTCAGCTTACCTGTCGTGCGGAATCGACACATAGCTACAATTTATTTTGTGTTATTTATTTCTGTGTTTGTTATATCTACGGAGCCTTCAGAGACTCTATGTGGTGATTTCTTGTAACTGTGAACGAGTCAAAAGAAGAAATAAGATTAACGAGAACATTTATTAGCTTACATACATCCGACTTCAATTTTACACAAATTGTGAAATTATACCCCGACTTACGCGAATTCGACTTACGCGGTTATCGCTTGGTCCCACCTATCGCGTAAGTTCGGGGTATCACTGTATTTTGACTTATGATTTTTATATTATTTCTAATAGTTCAATAGTTATATAATATCAAAATCAATTGTTTTCACATTAAAGATATTATTATATGATTATCTATAATTAAAAATATACTTGTTTATTTTTTTATTAGTAACAAATCATTGAATGATATATGTTTAATTTTTAAATGTACTTATAATGTAAAGATATAAGTACAAACCTTGACAAATCAGCACTAAATTTTGAAGTTAAAAAGTTCTTTTAGCGTTTTTAAAAGGTTATCATTAAGTTCTTACATATTAATATGGAGTAAAAATAGTTAAAATATTAAAAAAAATCATTCAGAATATTTTTTTTTAAGTCAATCATGAGCAACTTGCTCTGAAAATCAAATTTGAGGACTGAGGCTTCATCAATGTAATTTTATTTTCATGTTTTCTGCCTTATGCTATTATGCAATCTTAATTAAGCTCATATTCATGATGAAGAACATTCAAATTAAATTTGACCAGTAAAAAGATGAGAATAAACTATACATTATTAGTTAATATATATTATTTTAGTAGCTAGTGTAATGGAAATTATCAAATACAGTAAGACCCTACTTAACGCTGTCTTGCTTAATGCTGATTTGATGTAATATGGTCTGCTCAAAGCCTAAAAAGAGCTCAAAATTTACCTTGATTTAAATTATCGCAGCATTTCATTGATTCATGTATAATATGATTATTTGTGAACACAAACCAATCAGCAAAAGGTGACAAAAAGGAGTACTTTTTTTAAATTTAGGTTTGTTTGGTGCAATTTTGGAAAAAATATAACATGATGAATGCCATAAAAAATATCAACTTCGCTTGGCAAGAATTAACTGATAGATGCACGAACAAAGTGTGGAAGAAGTTATGGCCAAAGGTATTCAAGAATTCTCAATGAGAAGAGCCTATCGCTGTATCGTTAGGTTGGCCGAACTCAACCTAATTGATATAACAGGAGATATAGCCGAGCAGGATATTCAGGAGTTACAGCAGGTTTCTGGTGAGAGCCTTACCAATGACAACCTTCAAGAACTGGCAGAGCATGGAATTCATGTGGAACTGGAAAATAGAGATTCTGAAAACGAAGAACCCAAAAAATTTCTCTACAGATTTCCTTAGTAAAAGTTTGGTAAGATAACCAAATTCATTGATCAAATTGTAGCAAATGATCCAGATTTTGAAAGGAGTGTAAAAGCAAAATGAGGCGTTTTAGATGCAATCTTCTGCTACCAACATTTGCTTAAGGAAAGAAAAATGCAACAAATGAAACTTTACGACTTTATTGCAAAAGAACAAGAATTCAGAAAAGTCAGGACCTTTATCACAAAAAATGAACCTTACATTTCTGTGTGCATATGTTTGTGTTATTTAACATACAAGGTCTGTTCAAAAAGTATCGGACCTTTGGTCGGCAAAAATAAATTTATTGACTTTGAGGAACAAAACCCTAATTCCCTTCAAAGTAGTCTCCTTGGTAATGTATACACTTCTCCCAGCATTTCTGCCATTGCTGGAAACACTGCTGGAACGCATCTTTTGGAATGGTTATCAGCCGGTCCGTCGCATTTCGCACGATGTCTTCTCTCAACTAAATTTGGGTTCCTTTTAGCGGCATTTTCAGCTTGAGAAATAGCCAAAGGTCACACGGAGCCATGTGGAGAGAGTACGGAGCGTGACGAACCACAGGAGTATTGTGTTTGGCGACGAAAGCCCGAATCAGATGCGCAGAATGGGCGGATGCGTTATCACGATGGAGCTGCCAAGTTTTGATCGACCACAGATCCCATCGTTTGCATCGCACTGTATCGGAAAGACGACGAAGGACCTCCTGGTAGTACTCCTTTGCGATGGTTTGGCCTTGTGGTGCGTACTCACGACACACCACCCCACGAGAGTCGAAAAAACTGTCAACATGACCTTTGATATTGCTGCGGACCTGCCGCGCTTTTTTTGGCCTCGAGGATCGTCCCCGAAAGCCTGCTGAATCTTGCGAATGGTTTACACTCGGGTATCGCCAAGGTTTTTGGCAAAATTTGATGTAATATCGCTGCTCACGTTGTTCAGTCATTTTCCAGCTTAGTGAAATCCGACGAGAGCGCACTACATGACCTCACTCATATGCCGATTGCCAACGACTGACGCTTTCTGCAGGCGGGAAAAAATTCAGGGCTGTGCATGACTGTCCCCTCCACAACTCCACCGAAGGAGGTCTCTCTCCCATCATTGGTTTACGCGGAAAAAAATAAGGTCCGATACTTTTTGAACAGACCTTGTATATGCGTTCTATTCTGCATTCGATTATTTTTGTTTAAAAGCTTTTTGGTAAACATCTGTATTCGCCTGAGGACGACGACAATAAGTTCGTTGAAAGTGCTAGCGATAAAGAAAAATGCATGTAACGCTGAACTCAGTGTATTTGTTTTTGTTATTATATATATTATTATACAAATAATATAAAAATAACTTAAAATTAAAGTAAAATTTATTTATTTTTGGTCTTACATGTTTCCCTATCTCTATTTACTCTCGTTAAAATGACTTTATTTAACGGTGTTTCATTTAGTGCTTTGTTGTCTAGGAACACATCCCCCGCGTTAAGTGGGGTCTTACTGTATATTGGTAGTCAACAGGCTTTTAGGCCTGCTGAGTACCAACTCAATAAACAAAAAGGAACAAGCCTGCAACTCTAAGAAAAAAATGCATTTAGCTTGCTGGAAGTCTACAAAGTTCACTTGTGGCCCACCTCCAGAAAAAGTTGCACATCATTCATTGCTTTAAGTAATTTCAATAGAATTTGTAATGGAATTTTATCATCAAAATTTAAAAATAAAAAATTGTGTGTTAGAATGCCATTTAAAAATTGTAAGTGCATATTGCAACATAGGTGCAAAAATAATTACTAGAAATGTGTATGTAAATGTTGAACAAAATTATAAAAGAAAATTATGAAGATTTATATTCATATAGTGATTTTCATACATTCAGGTATGTCTTGCTCTCAACAATTGATACATTCTCTTTTAGTCATTTATTTATGAATTTCTACTAAATCCATTGTATTTGCTAATTTTTGATCTTTAATTTCCTTAACCAGTTTTTTCTGGTCCCATAATACAGTGTTGTTTTGTATTGATTGCAAAGAAGCTGGTTCTGTAGCAGATTTTGTCTGTGCAATATCTGCTTTGAATTTCTTTAATTCTAGTGAGTAACAGTCTGAGCATTTATTTCATACAGCTGTTATATTATTTATTTTAAATGTCTTTTCTGAATATGGTAACTGTGTATTTAATTAATTTGTCAATAAAGTTCTCATAGATAGCATAATGATGGTCAAATTTCATTAGCTTGGTTAATCATATGGCAGAATCTTAATCTGGATTCTAAAACATTTGAAGTTATGATTATAATTACATTATTTATTTATTTATTTTATTTATATCAACACAAAACATGTATGTTTGATTTAATAAAGAAGCAAATATGTTACTTTCTTGTTTGGACTTTTCTTGGTTTATCAAGTACTGTTTACTGTCAAAATTAATTTATTTAATGTGGTAACTAGAAGTGATATCATTTTATAATATTTACCAATTAAGAATAAATTTTTATAGCTGAGCATCAGTATTCATTATAATTATAAAAGCTGAATATTGTGATACAGGTATTATGAGTAGGTAAAAATGCAACAAGAGGGAATAAGTTTTCTCTAGTCATTTCTTTATTTTCCCAGTTTTCAGTCAGATTATTTGATATTGATGTCTTTAGATTTGTAGAAATGTTTCATGAGATAACTTATTATGTTGTATTTGCAGACAATTTGTATTGTCTGTAATATAATATTGTAAATCATTTGGAGAGTTGAAAATACAATTTTAAATTTTAATGTTGTTTTATAATTTTTTATTATTATGTTGTTATATTTTTTAAATTAGAAATTTTTCTAATAAATATATTTTTTTAAACAGGAGATAATAAATAATTTATTCTATCATTGTGTTAAAGCACTAAAAGCCGATCATCAGATAAGAGTTTTAAATGCATTACAAGTAAGTTTAATACAGAAGGTTTAAAATAATTAATATAGAATAAAAAATTGAATGAATTATTAAATGTTGTGCTTTTTTATAGATGCTATGTGCTCTTGTTAGAGGAGTTTTCAGGAAATCACTTGAAAATTTTGGATTTGATGTGATAAATATTTTAATTGGTTTTGATGTTGCTGAACATCAAATGCAGGTATGTATGAAAATAAATATTTTAATACTTAATTATTAATAAATTTGGTTTTGAAAAATTCATGATTTAAATGTTTTAACTGTTTTTAGATTCTTACAGATCATCTTTCAAGCTTTTTAACTGGAGAGCATTCTCATAGTTTAAAATCTCTTGTTTTAAATTTCTTATTAATTTTGGTGACGGTAAGTAAATCAAGTTTTTATTAGATTTTAAAATAATGACATGCATGTCTGTATAAAACTTTTAGTTCTTTGCTTCTGCTATTACTATTTTGCTTGTTTTTACATTGATGAGGCAGTGTAAACATAATTTATAAATACTACATTTTGTGTGGATTGCTATATAATTTACAATTGTGTATTACTAAGTGTAATATTAAATATCTGAAGTCAATTGATATTTATAATAAATATTCAAGTAGTAATTGAAAAAACATATTTTTGTAATAATCTAGCATATAGTATTTTTTGATGTTATCAGAAATAACATTTTAAGCCAAATTTATATGCCATTATCAGATTTAATCATGAAGAAATGGAGGTATGAAAATATAATTGAGATAAAGATTGAATAAATTAGATTGAAAATATTAATTCTAATAAAAAAAAATCACTACCTGCTAGATTACTGCAAAGGTATGTCATTTTTGATTACAAGTATTAAAATTCAGTATAAAAGGATTATATTATTTTTCTTAAAAATATTTTATAAAGAAATCGTAATAACAGTTAATCTGAATGTTTTTCAGTCAATAGTCTTCATTAGGAATATCAAAAACAAACAATGAAAATTGAAATTACATAAAATCAAAATTTCTCAAATGCAAATGTTTCAAAAGAAAATAAAATTAATGAAATGTAATTATTCTAGAACAGTCATATTTGAGTACACAGACAGTAATAAATTTTTTAAAATGAAAATAAATAAGTAAAAATTCCAAAGTAATGAAGTTTAATATTTATTATTGACTCAAAAGTGTTGTTAATTTTTTTAGTGTATGTTAATTATAGCAGATGTTTGTTTATTTTAATCCCTTTTATAAATAGAATTTCTTTTATACAAGGCAACAGAAAATGTTAGTCAAAACACGATTTTGGAATATTTAATGATGAATAGTGTTTTTGAAGCAATAATACAGGTAAGATTACAATATACTGTGTAAAAAATATTTTAATTTAAATAAATATTTGTGTAATGGAAGCATTTTTATTATTAACATTTTAGATTTTAGCTGACTCTCAATCTAGACTTTATCATGGTTATGAAGCAGTATTACTTCTCACTATTCTTGTTAATTACAGAAAATATGAAGTATGTAACAATCATTATTTTTTTAAAATTATAATATTATAACATAAATAATATAAACAAAACTCCAAACAATACCTTAATCTGGTAAACAACACAAATTTAATGACAAACTAGTGTTTTAAACCTTATTCAAAGGCTATCATCAAGTTCTAAAGATGGAATATAAAGATTAAGTGTTGTTTGGAGTTTTGATACTAAATACATCCAGTATTTAAAGATAGTTTATATTAATATAAACAAATTAATTAACATATCAAATAATTTAATTTAAGCTTAACAAAGTGCTTTTAATGAATTAAAGTTTTAATTAAATATCCATATTAAGAATATTTAATTAAATATGATAATCACTTTGCAAAAGTTATTTTAAAAATTTCTTTATTTTGAAAAATAAAGAAAAGTATTAATTTTTGAAAATTAAAGAATAATTGAAAAATTAATTTTGTTTAATGGCGTTACATTTAATACAATTAAATATAAAAATATCTCAATAAGAGAGATAAATATGAATGAATTAATTGATCAATAAACTTTAATGTATTAAAAGAACACTTTTTTATAAGAGGATGATGTAATAAACTTTGTTTAACAACAGGTAGTCTCTTGATGAGATGTAGTTAAAAAATTTAAA
This sequence comes from Centruroides sculpturatus, assembly GCF_000671375.1. Lineage (NCBI taxonomy): Eukaryota > Metazoa > Arthropoda > Arachnida > Scorpiones > Buthidae > Centruroides > Centruroides sculpturatus. Next base: position 68,768 of record NW_019384735.1, on the reverse strand, counting down.
TTGTCCATTGGTGGAACTGTCTGTACTTGCAATAGTCTCCTGTATATAATAAGTTTTCTTCATTAGTTACATAATTCTTATTTGCTTGAATTTTAAAGAACAATTTTTTGATACAGAAGTTTAGATTCATATTTATTCAGAGTGTAGCAAAAACATTGCACCAGGTTATATCTTTTGCTAAATGTTAGCTATATATAAGTTCACAAGAATATAGATAATCAGAAATGACTATTTGATGGTGTAATCACCATAGGATTTGACCCTTCTCATAGGGCCAAATCCTATCTCAGCTCCTATGAAAGGTAGCAGCACAGTTTAAATCACAAAGCTGTATATTGAAATAAGAAGCTTATTGAAGTAAGAGCTTATCAAAAGTAGTTCAAAATGTTTTTCATCCAATTAAAATAGTCAAATGGGAATGAGTAGCTAGACTTCATCAAAAACCAGATGAAGGAAATTGTGTGAGGCTTCTCTATATGGCCTTGAGTGTTTGAGGCAAATTTAATTGTAACATACTAATTTAAAATTTTGCTGAATTGTCTTCAGAATTTTAAACTTTTTCATATAGAGATTTTTTTATCATAAACTTGAATTTTTTATGTAGAATTTAGAAAACTTGAAAAAATTTAATATAAACAAAATTTTTTTTATCAAAATAATTTTAATTACTTTCATAAAAAACTGTTACATGATTTCATGCATTTTTAATGTTTAGGTATCTAACTTATATTTGACATGATGTCTCAATAAATCTCACCATCAACTTGGCAGAACAGAAGCAAAGCTCTTCAAATGTTTTTAGTCTACACTGAAGATCTTCTTTAGGAAATCAGAGTTTGAAAATGAAATACTTGGAACATGCATTTCAGATTTGGTTGGATGGACAGAACAATCAGGTCATCCAAATTACAAGTTTTCTGTCATATCTGTGTTCTTTGATCTGTTTCAATAATGACCTTATAGTTGAGCCTATGTATATTAAGTCTCTATTTGACCTGTTATCATGTAGGGGAATTCCATAAATCCCAGAGATTTTCAGTAGATTTTCAGAGATTTTAATGGGATCTTTTTCATTTTTTAGTAGTGAGAAAATAATTTAAGAGTCTTATCAAAAAACAATAGATAAGGATCAGTCATAAATCACAACTAACATGTCTTGCATTCTGGACTGCATTTACTTCTCATTTCAGTTAGATTGTTCTGTTAGATAAGATTAGTCTTTGTCATGTGATACAGATTGTTTCTATCATGAGTGTTAGTTGGTGGAAAGTATACAAGTAGGATTGAATAGTATTTACTCTGAATAAAATTTCTTTCAAAATGGCAAAATGGGAGAGATTATGTCATGAATTCTTATCGTACAATCACACAAAATTGTTTCTTAATACTTACTTTTTCATCTAAGTTTATCAGATATTTTAATAATGATGTTTTTATTTCCCATTTATAAGTTTTAAATACTTTTCATTGTTGATAGTTAAATATATTTCTTTGCTGTCAATTATAAGCTTGACTTTAACATGGAGGTTGCCATCTTTAATCTTTATCTGAATCAAACAATCCTACCTTCTGCTTGGATTACTTTGATCATAATCCAGTTGGTCCTAGATGGCATTTGTATACATAGTTAGAGATTGATCAGATTGCTATAGTTTATATACACAATTTGAATGATCAGAGTAATCTTAGATCAGTTTGATTCCAAGAGTATATGCACCCATTCTGTTCCTGCTTACATAACTTTCACTCTGCACATCCTGCCAGCTCTCATATTCCTTCTATTACAAAGTAGATGCTTATGGGACCTTCATCAGGGGTGCATACACTCATTGCACCTCCAAGAGAACACAGAAGATATAAAAATTAGTCAATATTCTAAACATAGCATGCATCCATGGATTTTTCACCTTCCTGATTAAGGCTATTGATCTCAAGATCAAGGTGCAAATTACAGTGCCATGTGACCAAAGTTATATAAGATGGAACAGAACAATGCAAAACACATTAGTTATGACTAAGACTTATTATCTGCTATTTTTAAACAGTAACCAACTTCAAGGTCTTTCAGATTGTATACATATGCTCTCCAACTATTTCCTCACTACTAAAAAATGTGAAAGAACCCATTAATATAGAGAGATCCTGGGGATTTCATGATAACAGGTGGGATTTAATGTATGTTGGTTCAACTAAAAGGTCATTTTTGAAACGGGTCAAAGAACACAGGTATAACATTAGAAAACAACAAAACCACCTATTGGTATATGCCTCAAATGAAGATATTGTTCCCATGTTTCAACAAATCACTTTTTTTAAGGCTGAACATATGAACACAGCACATTAAGTATATGGAAGCTCTAAAAAATTTTAAGGCTACCATGAAAGGAAATTGCATCAATTATAAACAGGAGAAGCCTAGTACTCATAATTTGGATGATGTAATTGCATTTAAACAGCTAAATCCTTACTATCAAAATGTGTGTTCCAAGCATTCCATTTTCTAACTGTTTGAATTTAAAATGGAAAAGACAAATTTTCTCTACACCAACCAACCTAAATCATCTGATGTAGTGCCATAATTGTACTTTTGTCTTTATGGAATTCATGCTGGATTCCATAAAGACAAGAGTACGATTACGGCACTAAACCAGATGATCTAGGCGATAAGGAGTGAAAACAAAACAACAGACATACACTGGCAGTATCGATTAATTTTCAAAGGGCATTTGACTATGCATGGTGGCTGGCTGTCCTCTTGGTACTAAGAGACAGAAATTGCTCTAAAAACATTTACAGGCTCTACAAAAGTTTCCCCATGGAAAGAAAGGCAAGTATAATGCTCGGCTCTAATATTATCATGAGAGATATAGACAGAGGGTGCTCTCAGGGTTCTAGGTCTGGCCAGTTCTGTGACTTGCACAATATAATGATATTTTCAAACTCCAAGAAATCTCCTTAGCAGACACCACTATCGATATATTAGGATTTGCTGATGATATGATGATTCTGATGACACATAAAAACCAAGAAGTCTTACAGGTTCAAATGAACAAACTTCTAAAAAAGGTAAACCTCTGGGTAGAAAAGAAAAAACTGATAATCACCCCAGCTAAATGTGCAAGTATACTTTTCCCCATGGCATTACCCACTTAATAAGAAACCAGCAATTGAACTATCTGGGCATAGGATTAAACTAACTCTGACATCAAATACTTAGGACTGAAGATTGATGAGATTTTAACATGGAAATCACATGTCAGCCACATCCGCAACAAGGCAGTTACAATGGCCCACTCCCTATGCTGCATCTTCCGGAGCATGTGGGGAATAAATTCTAAGACCAGCCAGACAATCTATAAATGTTCAATCGAATCGGCCGTTATTTATGGGACGGAGATCTGGAGAGAAGCTGCCAACAAGCAAACCATTAAGAAATGTCTTAACTCTATCTAACGAATGAGTTTAATATTGAAAGCTAAAGCTATATATATAGAACAAGTCCAACGAATGCATTGCAAGTAATTTCAAACATTCTACCACTGGACCTAAAAGTTTTTAAAATATACTGGAAATACCAACTTTTTAGGTCAAATGGCAAAGAGCATTCAAACTCCCATTGTCCATGCTTCCATGGAGGAACTTATAAAAGACATCCAGAACTATGGTCTGGACTCACAGCCAGAAGAAAATGACAAAACGTACAATGTGTTTACTGATGGGTCAAAGTCTGCTGAGGGCATTGGGTGCTCATTGGTTGTTCATAACACCTTTGGAAGATCAATTTTCCAGGCCTGCTTCAAGCTAGGAATGCAATGCTCAAACAACCAAGCCAAAAGTTTGCTATTTTGAGGATGTTGCAATATATCAGAGACAATCCGATGTTCAGAAATAAAACAATCCATATCAACAGCGATAGCAAAATGGCCTAGCCCAAGTCAAGAAACTACACTCAAAGCTAACTATAGTTAAAGAAACTATCAACCTTCTGATGCTACTTAGAGGAAAAGGGATAAAAATCCTCTTAAGCTGGGTCAAAGGGCATGCTGGGATAACTGGAAATGAGTGAGCTGACCCACTCGCAAAAAAGGTGACTAAGACTGACATGCCCTTCCATCGAGACTGGTCAAATCCCAGCTAGACAACATCATGACCCTACTCTGGCAACAGAGATGGGAAGCAAAAAAAACAGGCAGACTTGCCTTCCAATTATTTCCAATTATTCAGGACAGGAGGAACATGTTTTTTTTACCATCCAAACTTCATTACCACTCAAATCGTTACAGGGCATGGCACTTCAGAGCATACCTGAAGCATTTCCTGAACAAAGGGAATGGGAAATGCCTTTGTGCCCTAGCTGAGGATCAAGGTTTTAAGCATATCATTTTTTTGTACACTAAATACAGTAGAGCATCGATTATCTGACTCAATTGGGGACTCAGGTTAGTCGGATAACTGAAAAAATCGGATAACCAAAAAGAATGAAAAAAATACATTATTAGTATATAGTATATTAGTATATCCCGTGTAATTAGTACTGTATATTAGTATATCGCTATTAACCAACTTTGCGTTGAATTTTCATCGATGTTAAGCCTAACAAGTTTTTTTTTTTAAATAATAATCGTCGCTATTATATTGTTAAAAATTATTTTAAAATTATTTTACTGCTCACAAAACAAACAACTACAGTACTCATAATTAGAAAATTAAGTCTCGTTTAAATACTGGCCTCCCTTCAATGGTCGAGCCGGTGTTGCCAGCTAAAACACGCAAAAATTTAACAAAAATAATATTAAAGTAGCCAAGACATAGCCAAATATTGTAGTGCCACATCACTAGTGGACTAGTGAAATTTGCCGACTAGAACGGTCTGTTAACCGATGTGACGGTTAATTGGGGGTCGGATAATCGATGCTCTGCTGTACATACCTGAAAGATGAATTTTAGCGAGCACACTGAACCATGCCAGTTGAAAGTCTTTTTCACCAATCAAAAGATCCTACAGGCTCTTGAAACTTTCATCAGAGCTACTGACATACTAAGGACTACCAGCAAGGTGAACTATCCAGCAAACATCTGCAGGTGAAGTTTCAAGGTCATCCCAAATATCCAGGACTCCCTCAACAGCTGAGGCCCGACAGACCTTCATCATGGAACTTGTATCTGTGTAGACTTTCAACAGGTGCACCATAGGTCAAAGACTGACCAGTTTGTGCACATTGAGTTGTTTAAAGAGACTTCAAATGTTGTACTTTCTGGTGCATGGTTTTTCACTGCTTGCTTGTTTCTGGACTAAGGCTCCTGTTTTCTTCAGCTGTTAATGGGTTTTTGTACATATGTTCTTTTTTTCCCACTGAGGAAAGGTGGACCCAATGTTTCATTATCCTTCCCCCTGTACCAACAGGGATTGTATATATGATTGTTCAGAGGCCTGTGGCTATGCTGCTGCCATTTATGGTTCCATGTTTTGCACTCCCTGGTTGTGGAGATCTTGTTGTGCATGCCCTGTTTGTTCCCTCCTCCAAAGCCAGAAGGTTGTTTTCTTGTTCTGTCAATTCCTCCTGTTGCTCTTGTTAAGAAATCTGGTTTTTTTTTCTTCTTATGTTTGTAATTGGAAGCCTGTAGTCAAGCTGCTGTTGTTAGGCTTCCAAGTCTTATTCATCCCTGATCGGTGGTGTTTTGTAATATGTGCTTTTTCAATTTGTTATACTCTTTCTTTTATTGTTGTTTCCTTCGAAGAAAGGAGTTTGTCTTTTATACCCTCTTACAAGAGGGAATTGTACATATGCAGTTGTAATTTTGGAGCCTGTGGCCATTTGGCTGCGCAGAAAGGGTCTCTACTGTCTCTAACATAGGAGTTGTTATTCTGTAATTATGTTACTACACTCTAATCTAATTGTATTTCTGGTTTGTTTAATTAATAGCACTTGGTGGATGCTCTGAGATCTTATGCTTCACACTTTCCTGTCATCCTTTCTTTTTCTTCAACTGAGAAGGTTGAAGAAAAAGACTTCTGCTATAACTCTTCATCCTTCTCTTCCAAGACTGGTCAAGGCCTCTTCATCCTTTAGTAGTAGTAACTATTTGATTTTCATAAGGCAGATTTTGGTATAGGCTGAAAACATTTGACAAGCTTTGCTTTTGTTCTGCTGAGTTGACACTGAGGTTTATTGAGATATCATGATCACTATCTAGTTCTGAGTCTGAGGAGTTTTTATATCTTGCATTTGACTTTAAAATGTTTGTAAATATAAGTAGTATTAATTAATAATAATGTGTGGTAATTTTAGTGTTTTATTTGATAAAATTTTAAAATTTGCTAAGAATATAATAATTATATTTAAATCTTTTATTATAGGCAGCAAATCCATATATTGTCAAACTATCTATTGTGGATAATGAAGTAGCTCTTAATGTAAGAATTTTTTTCATTAAAATCTTAATTTGTAAAATTTTTAGTTTAAAAAATTTTAAACAATATAATAAGTTGGAATTATAATATACATTAAAATAAAGTCAGGAGATTTTTAAATTAATGTATATAAAACTATATCTTTGATGTTTCACTCTTTAAGTATTTACATCTGCACAGATTTTTCTTTAGAAGTGTTTATCATCTATGTGAATAGATTATTATTATTTTAAATACTAGTATAGTGCCACCATAGTTCAATTAGGTTGATTCTATTAGTGATATCTGACAGTTATTTTAAATTTAAACATTGTTTACATAAAAAGGTCAGAAATATTTTGAACTATTTTTTGAAATATTTGAAGTTAAAAAACATTATCTTAATGTATAATCATTTCAATTTATTAAATGCCATTAGATATAAAAATCAAATAAGTAAAAATATTTAAAAAATTAAGTTAAGTATTTAAAACGTTTAAGTATTTTTAAAAAAATGGTTCTTACCAGTAAATTATAAATGATTTAAAATAATAATGTTGGTACAATTTGAAAAAATTTACCAGTTGAAAATTTTAAATAAACAATATTTATCATAAAATATTTTATAATAATAACAACAACTAATACTCCAAGGCCTTATTTGCTGAGAAAAATGTTTATTAAACATTCACAAATGTTTTCAACCTGTTCTACAAGTCATCCTCAGGCACTGAATACAAGCAACTGATCATTATAAATTGAACATTCGTAAATGAAAATTTTCAAATATTGGAAGGAATTCAAATACAAATCTTGGAACTTACTATAAATATAAATTAAATGAATGTACAACAAATAAAATAGAATATATAAAAACAATTGTAAATAAATAAACAAATCTAGAAAAATAAGTAACCAAATAACATAAATGAAAAACGAAAAGTTCATTTTTGGTTGCAAGGCTCTTAAAAAGTTAAGTTATGAACTATCATATTTTTAATTTCTTTTCCACAATATATTTCCAAATTGTTGGCAAGCTTTCAGTATTGCTAGTGTTCAGATATTTATCCATTAACCTGCTTTTGTAAATTTCTATCTTCTCCATGTTCATTGCTAAAGATGGTGAGTGTATTGGTTTGATGATGTCTGCTTCCTTCCATCTTATGACTCAGCCTTTAGCTTGTGTCATCTTAGATGATGCTGTGTAATATTGAATTTTTTTTATCTTTTACTTATGTTCTTAAAGGCATACAGTAAAGTTTCTTTTTGTGACCCCAATATATTCCTTCTTAAGTCCTAAAGATAGCACAAGCAAAAAGCCCAATTGTAAGATGGGAGGAAGCAGACATCATCAAACCAATACACTTACCATCTTTAGCAATGAACATGGAGAAGATAGAAATTTACAAAAATAGGTTAATGGATAAATGTCTGAATACTAGCGATACTGAAAGCTTGCCAACAATTTGGAAATATATTGTGGAAAAGAAATTAAAAATATGATAGTTCATAACTTAACTTTTTAAGAGCCTTGCAACCAAAAATGAACTTTTCGTTTTTCATTTATGTTATTTGGTTACTTATTTTTCTAGATTTGTTCGTTCATTTACAATTGTTAGTTTTTTATATATTGCATTTTATTTGTTGTACATTCATTTAATTTAAATTTATAGTATGTTCCAAGATTTATTTGAGTTTGTTTCAATGTTTGAAAACTTTTGTTTAAGAAATGTTTGAACCAAATGATTGCTAGATTATCTTGGACTATATTAATGCTACTAATTACTAATTAAATATCAAATAATTTGGTCTAGAGATAGGTGCTAGGTGCTCTCTTGACATATTTAATAATTAAATTAAATTAATATTTAATAATTAATTTGGAAGGCAGAGAAAGTCTTGGTTGGAACAAGTGGATGAGTATCTGAAAGAATGTGAGGTGTTGAGTCAGAAAGAGAATGTGAGGAAGGGTGTTAGAAGTGGCATGAGTGTGTCTGAAGCAAAAGAGAGCTGTCTGGATAGAAAAGTGTGGAGAGAATTGCTAAATGAATGATTTGTAGGATTGTAGTTTTCTTTTGCTTGCTGCTTATCCTTTTTGGATTATGAGGATGAGGGTATGTATGCATGCATAATTAATTTAGAAGGTTCTGAAAGAAAAAAATCAGCCCAAAGCAGGACTCAAACTTTCAACTCCTACTTGCTGTGTGGATGTGTTGCCAGTTACCAGTTATGCTACTCAGATCTCTGGGTAGCATAACTAGTAATACCTCTACTTGATATAGAATTAGTAATTAGTAGCATTAATATAGCCTTATGTAGTCTTGCAATCATTTGGCTTTGATCTAATAATCATGTTTATATTTGTAAGAATGTTTGATTTACAAGGATTAGTAGCTTGTATTCTGCATCTGAGGATGACTTGTAGAACAGGTCAAAAATGTGTATGAATGTTTAATAAACATTTTTCTGAGCAAACAAGTTATTGGAATGTTAGCTATTTTCTTGGTGACAGTGATTTCTGCTATTTTAATAATAAACTGAATTAATGAATATTTAGTTTATTATTGAACATTCTTATTAAATTTTTAATTATTCTAAATATTTTTATTTATGATGTCATTATTTTTAATCTGTTGTTACACAAATTTCATAAACTTATTTCTAAAATTTATTGTAATATATTTGCAATAAAGATAGTGTAAAAGGATCAGACTAGCCAAATAATACAGTAGATTACATTAAGTGTCATATTATGATAAATAATAGAGAAAAAGAATTTTTTTGAAATAATCTTTTCTTTAGTTTTTAAAAGCATGAAACTTTCAAATAGCTATCTATCTGAAAATATTTAGCTTTTTGAAAATAATGATTAATTTTTGTAAAAATATAAATTATATGTTGTTGTAATATGTGCATATGAATATTTTTTTATCAATTACATAAAATAATAATCACATACATCATACTACAGAAAGCTGTCATACTAAACATGTCACTTAGACATGAAATTTTTAAACAGATACTTTTACAAACAGAATATAAACAAAACATTATTCTGTAGTCATGCTTTGACTTTAGTCTGATAAAGTGCTATGCACCAGTATNTTAATGAATATTTAGTTTATTATTGAACATTCTTATTAAATTTTTAATTATTCTAAATATTTTTATTTATGATGTCATTATTTTTAATCTGTTGTTACACAAATTTCATAAACTTATTTCTAAAATTTATTGTAATATATTTGCAATAAAGATAGTGTAAAAGGATCAGACTAGCCAAATAATACAGTAGATTACATTAAGTGTCATATTATGATAAATAATAGAGAAAAAGAATTTTTTTGAAATAATCTTTTCTTTAGTTTTTAAAAGCATGAAACTTTCAAATAGCTATCTATCTGAAAATATTTAGCTTTTTGAAAATAATGATTAATTTTTGTAAAAATATAAATTATATGTTGTTGTAATATGTGCATATGAATATTTTTTTATCAATTACATAAAATAATAATCACATACATCATACTACAGAAAGCTGTCATACTAAACATGTCACTTAGACATGAAATTTTTAAACAGATACTTTTACAAACAGAATATAAACAAAACATTATTCTGTAGTCATGCTTTGACTTTAGTCTGATAAAGTGCTATTAATAATAATAATAATAAATAGTAAATTTGAATCTCATGAAAAATATTTTAAAAGAAATTTTTATTTTTTAGGGTTATGGTCAAATTGTTTCTTCTGCATTATCAGAATTCAACAGGTACAGCTTACTTTATATATTTTATATATTATTTATTTACTTACATGTTCAGGTATAAATGCATTCATATAATGATAGATGTATATATAGTATTCAAAAAGCATACTGTTATTTTACAAAGAAATTTGGAATATCTGTTTATTATATTGTAATAAAGACAATGATTTTAAGTTAGTTTTTAACAATAATTTTAAAAACAACCTGTATATATATATGTATATATATACACAGTCGATCCCCTAGAATGCGATAGATACATTCCGCTTTATAAGAATTTTGTGTTGTAGGAATCCTCAAATACATGAACCAATCACAGCCTGGCATGTGCAGTTTATGGACTACGGCTGTTTGAAAGGTTTTCTTCCATAAAATTCATCGATTCTAGACTAATTTGACTCAACATTTCCAAAACACATATAATTTTTTGGGAATAATCTGTATAAACTATGCTATAAATGAAAAATTGTAGGATTATTTACCGAGTGTGCACCGTTCAATGATGCCATTACTTAAGCTTGTTTTTGTCGCAGAGCAGTGCACCAAATGGCAACCGCGTTTTCTGATAAGTTATTTTTCTGCAAAAAATTTGTTGAACTTTGGAGACATCATTAATAGAAATAATTTTTATGGCTGTTGAATAAGAAATGTTTTTTTCACAAGAAATGTATAAAATTACAGTACTGTATTAGACTTACAGTATCTAATTTAGGCCTATATGCTGTGCAGATTATAGTAAACTCAACTTACCCACCTAAACTCTCTGTAGTGTGTAAGTAGTTCAGCTGCTCGTCCACTATTGGTCCAGATTCGACCAATCCTGTCGTGACACGAGTCGGCGATGATGTTTTACTGCATTTTACGAGGCTCTTTTAGCGTCTTTATATGAATACTGACGTAATTTTTTTTGCCATGATATACGAATCCGCATTATATGAACCTGCGATATAGGGGGGTCTACTGTATATATATATATATATATTTTATATTTGACTTTAAAAAATTTTTCTGTTTACTTACCTTACATATAATCTTTGTAATCTGAACTTTTCTCTTCTACAAACAATATTGTTCAGATTAGCAAGAGTGCATGGTACTATAAATTTTAACTTTTGATTACTTATATCAAGTTTACGATAAAAGTGTCACTAGTTTAATGAGTTTATTTTATTAAAAAAATATAAAAGTAATTTAAACAATGTCACTTAGAAATTGTTTTTTTATAGTTAATTAACTATTGTTTAATGCATTATTTTTAGATAGCATTAAACAGTAGTTAGATAAGCATATATAAGCTTAATAAATAAGCATAATTCATAGTTGCAGATAATTTCTGGTCCATGTAAAATTATTCACAATTTTACTGGTCTATGATGTGAAAAAAGTTGAAAAACACTGATTTAATATAAGAATGAATGAAATTACTAGAAATTTATTTGAAAAATAACAAATTTAAAAAAGAAAAAAAAACTTACAAGGAGAGCCTATGGCTTTGGGGTAATGGATTTTGATGATCTTTGGTGTAGAGGTAGTACACCATGTGAGTATTGCACTTTAGTATTTTACAGGTAGTACACCATGTGAGTGTACTACCTGTAAAATACTAAAGTGCAATACTCAAATATAATCGAGAAAATCGAACTTAAAGTTTT
>NW_019384735.1:53892-55843 GCF_000671375.1 Centruroides sculpturatus | reverse complement strand
TAAATATATATATATATATATATACCTATACCTATAAATTTTTAATCTTTTTTATTTGATCAATATATTTTTTCATTGATCAAAATATATTGATATTTTTCAGTTCTTTTTCATTCAAATTTGAAATCTTTTTAAGATAAAATTGAAAAATTTTAAGTAATATAAGAAACTATAATATAAATAATTCATTTAGGAAATTTTGTCAGCAACAATTACAACCTCAGAGTGGATTTCTGTCAACTTTAACTACAATGGTATGTAAAGAACAAAAATATGTTGAATATATATAAAGATACATTAATTAATGCTTTTTAATAAGAAATTTATGATTTATTTAGGTTGGTAACATGTTTTTAGCAGAAGAAAATGGGATGGAGAAAGATTGTTTACGGTAACATATGTAATAATTTCTAGAGTATTTGAATATTATACAGCATAACTATAGTTATAAAATATGCATGGGTTATGTTCTTGGTTTGTGCAAGTGAGCAAAGATTTACACAGATTATGATTGAATATTCCTTGGAAATGCATTAAATGTGGGGATATGCATTTTGAAAATTCATAGTTTTTAGAAGTACATTATAGTTTTTTTGCTTATTTTACATAGATAAATTAAAATGTAAAACTAAATTTATAATGAAAATTCATATGTATTATACAAACAAGTTATTTTTATAAAAAGTTTAATTTAAAATTATTTATATATTATAATAAAAATCTGCAGATAACCTGTAAACGTTATTCACTACTATTTGATTAGGTTCTTTTAATTTATTAAATTTGGTGTTAATTTTAAATAATCTATTAAATTATAATTATTAAAGTTTTAAGAAGGTTTAAGCATTTAGCTTAAATATTTTGATATTTACAAGTTTAAAACTACATTAAATAATGGTAGAATTATCATCTTTTTATTTCAATATGTATTAAAACAATATAGAACATTACTTATACAGAATAAATTATGTCATTTTATATTCATTTCTAAAGTGAATAGTTTGTAATTTGATGATTATTTTGTTTTTTCATTTCATATTCCTTGAAGATAAATTATTTAATCTAAAAGTCTTTGGGAATATTTAAATATGTCCTTTATTTTCTCTTCTGCAAATACCAAACANTTATATGAACCTGCGATATAGGGGGGTCTACTGTATATATATATATATATATTTTATATTTGACTTTAAAAAATTTTTCTGTTTACTTACCTTACATATAATCTTTGTAATCTGAACTTTTCTCTTCTACAAACAATATTGTTCAGATTAGCAAGAGTGCATGGTACTATAAATTTTAACTTTTGATTACTTATATCAAGTTTACGATAAAAGTGTCACTAGTTTAATGAGTTTATTTTATTAAAAAAATATAAAAGTAATTTAAACAATGTCACTTAGAAATTGTTTTTTTATAGTTAATTAACTATTGTTTAATGCATTATTTTTAGATAGCATTAAACAGTAGTTAGATAAGCATATATAAGCTTAATAAATAAGCATAATTCATAGTTGCAGATAATTTCTGGTCCATGTAAAATTATTCACAATTTTACTGGTCTATGATGTGAAAAAAGTTGAAAAACACTGATTTAATATAAGAATGAATGAAATTACTAGAAATTTATTTGAAAAATAACAAATTTAAAAAAGAAAAAAAAACTTACAAGGAGAGCCTATGGCTTTGGGGTAATGGATTTTGATGATCTTTGGTGTAGAGGTAGTACACCATGTGAGTATTGCACTTTAGTATTTTACAGGTAGTACACCATGTGAGTGTACTACCTGTAAAATACTAAAGTGCAATACTCAAATATAATCGAGAAAATTGAACTTAAAGTTTTGTTAGCACTTTATATATAAATTATACATACTTCTATTTGAGCGTCCTGTGGCAGAGTGGTAACGAGTCTGATTCATAAGCTTGAGTTCTCGGGTTCGATTCTCGC
>NW_019384735.1:45157-52885 GCF_000671375.1 Centruroides sculpturatus | reverse complement strand
AGAAACTATAAAGATTGCATTATTCATGACGTCATAAATCATAAACTTGAGAATGCTTTTCATTGACTGACAAGTCTGCTGCAGCAGCGTTTCTCATAACTGTACCATTCATTGGTGTAAAAACTTGCAGAAGGTGGGTGCTTTTATAAACAAAATGAAAAGATTTTGACAGTTAACACTGTGTAAGAAACCAGTAATTGTTGTTTGGGATGGTAAAAGCTTATCCTTTTGTGAAACATCCTTAGCTCAAATAATACATTGCCATCAATTTACAATTGTGTATTTGTTACAAATGAGATGTGAAAATTGAACGAAAAGCTGAATCAGGAGGTAAATATGTGAATATGCTATGCAATGATAGGATACTGAATTATTGCAGCTTGTGAGAGCATTCTGCTAGTTTTTCTGAACTAAAAGTAAAGTGAAAAGCAAACATTGTGCAACCATGTGCTCATTTTTACACGAAGCAGATGCATGAACTGTGTGATGTTGTCTGTGCAACAAGGATTTAAGAGCATACTATTTTTATATGAACCTATTACTGACAAGTAAAATGCACAAACAGTCACTTATCTGGGTTAAATATCATGTGAAATGTAGTGTTGACAAATAAGATTCTGTTATGTTTTCAGGTGAATCCAAATTTAAAATGTGTAGATCTGATAGCACTATGTAACTTTGAAAGTCTGGATCTGAAATTCTGTATTAGGCATAGAAAAGACAAGGTCTGTAAAAATATTGCTTGATATAGATCAGTGTTTTTCAACCTTTTTGAATACGCGACCCCTTTACAAGTTAAAAAATTCTGGCGACTCCCCCTAGGGCCATATTAAAACTACTGTATATCAGTGATTTTAAAAATTATGTATTTACTTTTCTTTCTGTTGAGAGAAATTATTGTTGATTAAAATGAGAATTTAAGAAGAATCCCAATAACTTAGACACGTATAGTATGAAACTTCCTTTTCATTATAACATTGGGCTCTGGGTGCTGTTGACCTTTTTAGGATGAGAGTTCTGAACTTCTACTTTTCTACTTATTACCTCTTTTTACAAGTCAGCTCAACACTTTTTCGGCTATCATTTTCTGGGGTGGGCGTACCCACCCAGGCCCCTCCCTGGCGACACCCATCGTTCAGACCTAAATGCCACCTACTGTAAATGATACTGATGTGACAGAAAACCAACAAGGTATTTATTTAAAAGTGATCATAAAAAATATTTATATTGATATTAAATACTTAAAAAAATCAAGATATTTTTAAAATGGTTTTTTATATTAAAAAATTACCCGCTCTTTTCCTGAAAGATAGTATTACTATAATATTACTTTGTATGGCTAACCTGTGGGCTGTCTGTGTTTAAAGGTTAGTTTGAAAGCAGGTGCAAATTATATAATGATAAGGTTGTCGATGAATTTTAATTCTCAGTTACTAACTCAGTAAGCATGTTTTTCTTTGTCTAAGAAGTGGGAACCTTTGTAGAAGTGGGAACCTTTTATAATAGGAAGGCTACATCTAATTTTAGAGGAATTTCATAAGTCTGTATATTGTACTGTGGATTACATAAGTACAGCAGAGCGTCATTTATCCGAATCAATTGGGGACTGGGGTTGTTTGGATAACTTATTTTTCAGATAACTGTTTATGTACGAAAAAATATATTAACCTATCTCATGTTGAAATTTTTCTCCGTTGTGTGTTGTTTTGCATTGAATTTTCGTCTATGTTAAGCCTAATGTAAATTTTTATAATAATAATCATGGCTATTGTATTGTTAAAAATTATTTCTTTATTTTGTACAAACAAAATAAATATATTGAAAAATATAAAAACAAAAAAATTATACTTTAGAAGTTAATCTAGTATCAAAAACGTTCGATTCATCACGACACACAGTACTCAGAAAAACACCACACAAAAGTGCCAGTGCTGCCAACTAAAACACACACACACCAACAAAAAAATATTGGAGTAGCTCAAGATATAGCCAAAGGTTGCAGCGCCACAGCACTAGTGAAAATTTAAATTTGCTGATTGGAATGCTTTCGGTTAACCGAGGTTTCGGTTGACCAGCTTTTGGATAAATGATGCTCTACTGTATATAAATTTAGTATATACAGTAGCAGCCATAGAAATTGCAACTTCCATTAAATCCTGTAAATGTGTGTTTATCTTTTAAATTAAAATATCATTTTGCTATAGTTTTGACGATTTTTACCTGAAGAAGGACCCAGGAGGGGTCTGAAAACGTTAGTAATGTTAAATTTATTCACATTGGTTAAAGGTTTTGGAGGTTTCCTAATATTTAGTAAACTCCGGTGTGTACGTTATCATTTTGCTATATATATATATATATATATATAGCATATATAATATTTTTTAAATTAAAATGATATTTTAATTTAAAAAATATAGTTTCTTACATATATATATATATATATGTATGAAAGATTGCATTATTCATGACGTCATAAATCATAAACCTGAGAATGCTTTTCATTGACTGACAAGTCTGCTGCAGCAGCGTTTCTCATAACTGTACCATTCATTGGTGTAAAAACTTGCAGAAGGTGGGTGCTTTTATAAACAAAATGAAAAGATTTTGACAGTTAACACTGTGTAAGAAACCAGTAATTGTTGTTTGGGATGGTAAAAGCTTATCCTTTTGTGAAACATCCTTAGCTCAAATAATACATTGCCATCAATTTACAATTGTGTATTTGTTACAAATGAGATGTGAAAATTGAACGAAAAGCTGAATCAGGAGGTAAATATGTGAATATGCTATGCAATGATAGGATACTGAATTATTGCAGCTTGTGAGAGCATTCTGCTAGTTTTTCTGAACTAAAAGTAAAGTGAAAAGCAAACATTGTGCAACCATGTGCTCATTTTTACACGAAGCAGATGCATGAACTGTGTGATGTTGTCTGTGCAACAAGGATTTAAGAGCATACTATTTTTATATGAACCTATTACTGACAAGTAAAATGCACAAACAGTCACTTATCTGGGTTAAATATCATGTGAAATGTAGTGTTGACAAATAAGATTCTGTTATGTTTTCAGGTGAATCCAAATTTAAAATGTGTAGATCTGATAGCACTATGTAACTTTGAAAGTCTGGATCTGAAATTCTGTATTAGGCATAGAAAAGACAAGGTCTGTAAAAATATTGCTTGATATAGATCAGTGTTTTTCAACCTTTTTGAATACGCGACCCCTTTACAAGTTAAAAAATTCTGGCGACTCCCCCTAGGGCCATATTAAAACTACTGTATATCAGTGATTTTAAAAATTATGTATTTACTTTTCTTTCTGTTGAGAGAAATTATTGTTGATTAAAATGAGAATTTAAGAAGAATCCCAATAACTTAGACACGTATAGTATGAAACTTCCTTTTCATTATAACATTGGGCTCTGGGTGCTGTTGACCTTTTTAGGATGAGAGTTCTGAACTTCTACTTTTCTACTTATTACCTCTTTTTACAAGTCAGCTCAACACTTTTTCGGCTATCATTTTCTGGGGTGGGCGTACCCACCCAGGCCCTTCCCTGGCGACACCCATCGTTCAGACCTAAATGCTGATAAAAAAAACCAATTGTACTGTATAATAAACAGGTACAGCCTTGTCGCTAAAATTGTAGTTTTTTTATTATGTAGTGCAGGACCTACAAACACTTGTCTTTTTCTTTTACCCGCGACCCCCTGTGTAAGGCTTCGTGACCCCCTTGGGGGTCGCGACCCACAGGTTGAAAAACACTAATATAGATAGTAAAGTTTTTATTTATTCAAATGGTATGTATAAGAATATGATATCATGAGCTGTATAATACTTGAAGGAACTCATCTACTCCACACCAGAATGCTGTAAAGCTATTATTAAGGCTTCAGGTGGCCTTACAAGGTATTAGAATCTTATTCAATGAGAAATAATTGTACATATGCTTTTTTAGGCCTACTTACACTGCCAGTTTTGGTTTTTTTTCCTTTCATAACGGTGGATGGCAATTCTTGCAACAGTATCATTAATGGTATTGGTGGTTATATGATGTGAAATAACATTTAAGTTTTATAGCATTATATGTAATAAATTGCATTTTGTTTTGGTTTCTTTGTGCTACATATATTACCATTACAATTTATGATTATATTTTAAATATTCAACTTTGCACATCTGTTGAATGCTTTTTGATATATATCACAAGTGATGCAATTTCTATGGCCATTATTGTAAATGCACATGAATAATCACAAACTAAGATGATAACTGATTTCCCTCGTACTTTTGGACTCAGATGAAATATGAAATGTTTTTTCATTTATAATAGACTGTTTTTTTTTATAATCCTGGAATTCTTTACAATGAGCAATGAAGGAATTACAATTCTGTAATCCTGCTATTGCAATCCTTAGACTAATGTCAGATGAGTATGAAAATGCATGGAAGCTGTTTTTTCCATTCATGGATATGAAATTTTATGGATAGAAAGGCAGTCGTTAGACGAGTGCTATTTTTCATGGAGCACGTTGGTAATCAGTTTCATTTCAGATGAGTGTATATGTCAACATGGATCTCATAGATTACAATGTACTGATTTTTTTTTTATGTACAGAAGTATTTAAAAACAAAAAAAGATGTAGGCAACATTGGGTACTTCCTTTTGATCATAACTGGCCTTCCTTTTTCTTATTTCTGTTTTTATAAAGTTCAAATAAAGTTTTTCTCAATTTAATACTATAAGCACAAGAAATTTAATGATTAAAGTGTTAACTTTCCCAAGCAATTTAATGGTTTTGGGCCAGAATCTATTGCCATTTAAAAATTTCTGCCTCAGAATAGTCTGAAAACAATTAAATTATATTGAATGTATATTAGTGAATAAAAATAAAAGAATATCTTATAGAATATATATATATTTAAATATATACATTCAAATATTTTGACTAAAAAATCAAATACATTTCTAAGCCTTACTTACATGTAACTATGATTTATTATACCATAAAAATCATTTATTATTGAAAAGCTATATTATTTCGAAAATGAAACTTTAATTTATTACTGATGATTGTAATTATAAAATTTTTAAAATTATAATAGTTCTATTGTAAATTGCTGGTTTTTTGCATAGTTTTATTAACACTTGAATTGAATTAGTATTGTTTGTAATCATATGTACTGTACATTACTTAAGGTTTTAATAGGTTATTTAAGTAAATTTGATGTAATATAAATTCAGTCTAATTATTGAGTTTAAATAATTAGTATAAATTTAATTCTTATATAATATTTTTATGATACACAATATGGGTAAGTTATATAATTCTTATATAATATTTTTATGATACACAATATGGGTAATCCCTGACTTATGACTGAGTTCTGTTTCAGAACTCCCATCACAAAGTTGAATTGGTTGTAAATCTAAATATATAAAATTACTTGTCCTGACTGACTGACTGACTGAGTCACTGATTCGTCATTGCGCAGAGCAAACTGCTGAACCTAAAGAGGTGAAATTTGGTACACAATTAGGGTACATCATGGAAATGCACGCTAAGAAGGGATTTTTCGAAATTTCCCCGCAGGGGAGAGGGAGAGCATTAAGGCTTAACCAGAAGAATGTCTTCTACTGTACTATTTTAGATGCAATTTTTTGTTTTCAATAACGTTTAGTCTTCATTAAGTACTTAGGTGTGTTAAATTGATAATATTTCAGACATTGTTATAAATATTTTTATATATTTTGATTTTTTAACCAAATGTTCAAACTGTTTTAAATCCGAATTTATTATTGCATATTGGTTTGATAATAGAACGATTGTAAATGTTCCAGAAAATTGATCAAATTGAAAATAGTTTGTTTGATTCTCAGCAGTAGGTGTTATATAACAATTACTATGGTTGTTGAAATACTGAATATAAATGGGGTTTGCTTGCAAAACCTCTGCGGGTGAAGTCATGGGTAACAGGTAGTTGAACATAAAAAAATAATGGTGATTATGGGTATTGTTTCCAAATCTGTCATAATCCTATATAATATTGAATAAGTATATATATTATAATCATTTATTGTGTATATATATTGTAATACAATACTCTGATGATGATTAAGTATATTGTATTTCAAACTAACACTTAACATTTTAATTAATTATTGTGTTTTATTAACAAAGTGTAACTAACACATGTAGTTGTGATCACATTCAAAGAATCAACAATCATATCTTCACATAGAATTAATTTTATTTTTATTGTTAATTTTTATTTATTATTTTCGTGGCTGTTATATATACATAATATGGAAAAGTATTGGAATCAATACTTTTCCATATTATGTCAAATTTGACCCTCTGGGGTTTTTGCAAGTCATTTGCAAATCTCCAATCATTTGTTATCCTATTTTTGACCCGTATTGAGAAGTTTGCATTCAGAAAGAAAGTAAAAAAAAAAGGATCCATGTATGTCTATGAATTGGCATCTATTTCATTTAATATCTCAGGATGGGATAAAGATTAAGAAACCAAACCAAATTTGACATAATAACTTGAATATAACAGGCATTGATGCTATTAAAGTTTGGTTACTGGTTGAGGGAATGGGAAGAAAGAGGGGTCATGTGTCATATCTTAAGCACAGTCAGACTTAATGAAAATTTTACTTATTTGCATTTACAACTGTTTATGAAACTCATCCCCAGTCTCAAAATTAAGCCTTTTACCTATTTTTAATAATTAATAATATAAAAGTTATTTTTAGTAAAATTTCAGAACAGATGATGCTTCACACAATTTTATTTATTTAATTAATAATATAAAAGCTTTTGTAAATAAAATCTCATAATAGCTGGGAAAATTGTGCAACTTGTTGTTGGATGTTTTAATTGGGCTGCAATTTGAAAAAATTGTAGACCTATAAATTCCCATTGTCTGCCCATCTGTCTTTTCTTAATCTCAAGAATGGAGTTAGATGAATATCAAGACCAGATATGGAAAGTTTAGGGGCAGGAGGCCTCGATTAACTATATATGAACTTCTGATGCAAACCGAAAGTCACGTTATTTCAATTCAAAACTTCCCTCTGAAAGGAGTGAGTTAGATGACTGGCACGACTATATTGCTAATAGGAAAAGTATGATGTACAGAGGCAAGACACTACTAATTTGAGGTGGCATGCATATATTTTAAATTAAATAAATTAAAAAAATATGATTAAAAATTGCAGCCTGGCATTGTGACAATGTCACAATAATTTATTATTAATTCATTTTAAGCTTGCTAGAGAGTTGAAATTAGGATGACCATCTGGATTAAAAATTAGTTTGTTGCATGTAGTGTTTCTCAAACGGGATTCCGGGATCCCGGTTGTTTTTTTAACCTGGGAAATATCCCAGGAAATTTTTCTTATCCCGCGAAATCCCGCAAATTTCTTAAAAATTCACTTTTTTTCTTATTTTGTGTTAAGGTTAAGAAATTTTGCAAATAGAAAGCATAATTATCTCATTCACTGTCAGAATACATTTGTATTTATTAACTTTAAACCTACCTATTAGTTTTTTTTTTAAATTTTTGCTCGTTATAGCATGTCACAAATGGTCAATAATCAATATATAGCTTATTTGTGGCAGGACTATAAAAATTCTTTACTTGTCGGAACCTGTAATATCTGGAATAATTGTGCTTACGCTGTCTTGAGTTTTAACCATGCCCAGTAGCTTCAAT
>NW_019384735.1:39297-44171 GCF_000671375.1 Centruroides sculpturatus | reverse complement strand
TGAATTATATATAAATTAGGTTTATATATATAAATATAGGTTTGTATATATAAATTATATATATTTGTAAGTCTAATACAGTACTGTAATTTTATACATTTCTTGTGAAAAAAACATTTCTTATTCAACGGCCATAAAAATTATTTCTATTAATGATGTCTCCAAAGTTCAACGAATTTTTCGCAGAAAAATAACTTATCAGAAAACGTGGCCGCCATTTGGTGCGCTGCTCTGCGACAAAAACAAGCTTAAGTAATGGCATCGTCGAACAGTGCACACTTGGTAAATAATCCTACAATTATTTGTTTATAGTATAGTTTATACGGATTATTCCCAAAAAATTAAATGTAATTTGGAAATTTTGAGTCAAATTAGTCTGGAATCGATTAATTTTATGGAAGAAAACCTTTCAAACAGTCATAGTCCGTAAACTGCACACGTGACGGGCTGTGATTGGCTCACGTATTTAAGGATTCCTATGACGCGAAATTCTTATAATGCGGAACGTATCTACCGCGTTATAGGGGGTCGACTGTATTTTAATATGATTTTATGTGCTTTAAATGCTTTTCTAGTGATATTACGACTTCAATATTTGTGGCGGACAGACGTAAAGTCGAATAAAATGACTTAAACTTGATTTTCATTTTTCCATATACTTTTTTGACAAATGATGTATAATCGGGAACGACGTAACTTGAAATGACGTAAGTCGAAGTATACCTGTAAATTTAATAGTTATTGTTATGTAGAACATGTTTATTGTCTATTACAGTTTTACATTTAAGTTTTATTTGTTGTACTGTGCTATTATTGCATGCAACTGACTGCTTAGACTTAAATGATTTTTTAATACATTAGTTTTAGCTTTCATAAGTATGAATGTTTGTAAGTCAGGGACTGACCATATTAATCTTTTTTATTTTGTTTATTGATTTTATTTTCAGTAAAGGTTTTAAAATGATAGATTTTTATATATTTATGATTTTTTTCAAATTAATTTTAATTTTTTAGACCCTTCAGCAGTTGATGTAAGTACTGTTCATACACCACCATCAAATCTTTTAGTAACATTCCTAGAATTTTCCTCCATAGTTATGCAGAATGTAAAAGGTAAATAAAAAATATATTAATTATATTTTTATTATCTAATTTATTTTTTAAATCAATTTTTATTCATTTGAAGTAAATATTATAATAATATAAAACTAAAATTATTGAATGTTTTAATATAAATTATAAGAATAAGAATTAAATTTTTAAAAATGTAGTTTATAATAATAATTTATTTTTAATCTATAAGAAATCTTTCAGGGGTTAGATCAAACATAAAAACTCACAAAAAATCATGCTTTATTAGAGTATTACTTATTATTAAAACATTCTTCCAAGGGCTTTTGAGTTTTTCTGTTATCCTAGGAATACAAATAATTCTTTAGTATAAATTTTCAGGAAGAGTGGAGAATAGTTGTCTCCTGACAATAAAAATTTATTTTTATTTTTAAAAAATGAAAATCAGTTTTTTTGGTTACTAGTTTAACTGTTTAAAATTGATAGGGATTGATTTGGAGAGTATTTATTTTATATCACTATTTTCTTTCTAATGTTAAACTGTATTAAAATTTTTTTGCTGTTGAGAGAGATACAGTTTGCATTTCAAGTTTGATATGGAGTGTTTTTTAGATTAGACTTTATTAGCAGGAACCCGTTGAAATTGATGGTTTTATTCAATTAAAATTCAGTTAATGATCTCATTTAAAATTTGTCATTTTACATAAAAATTGTCATTATAGCAAATGTTTTCTGAGTTCATGTATAGGAGATTTGCATCTATCTGTTCTTGGTGTCATGAGGCTTCTTTCATTTTTGCATCCAAGTCCTAGAGTGGCAATTTAGCATTCATAGACTGACCAACTCCAACTAACAGAGATTCAGATTAATGGTGATGGTAGTGGCAGCTTGCTTCATGTTAGTCATCTCACGAATAAAACTGTTAGACCTACCAACAGTTGGACATTCAAGTTTATTTTAGAATTTAAAAAATATAGAAGAAACCAAGTTGTCTTCTTCTTCATGTCCAGGAACAAAGCAGTCTTCCTTCACAAAATATTCAATGATGATATCATCATTGAATATCATCAGTTAAAAGTGAAAAAATATTATTGGACTTCACGCCGAATATTGGATAAGCAAAGTCGAGAAAATTATCATCTAGGCGTTAATAACCAACATCTATCGCTACAAACAACAAGAGCTTTCAACGAAACTATTTTCGTCTTCTTCAGGTTAAAAGAACAGTTAATATCCTTCAAATTCAAATTACAGCAACGGCAAACAAGCATTGGAATAAAATCGAAATAGAACTAAAAACGGAGAATTTAAAAGATGCACGCTCGGTGCCGACGCACATGAGCAATAGATTATTTTGCGAGAATGTGGAGCTAGCTACATTGTTTTAATCTGTTGTATAAGTTGACCCACAAGGAAAGCACATCCAGTGTGGGGGTGTTGCATGGATTTAGCACACTGGTAAACAGCGCCTCCCATATATACAAGATGTTTCTGCTATCACACTGTTTGAGTATCCCCACCTGGTCCCACCTCGGAGTGTATTGGTGTTGCAACACCAATCTTGCCAACTCAGTGTCGCATCTACCCGTACTAATAGATTGTTTGTGTTCAGAAATGCAGCAAGACAACATTCTGGATGTCGCTCCGATATACTGGGTATGAGTACCAGATGTTGTACTTTCCAATAGGATGGAATACACTCCAGACTGCTCTAGCACAGACAAAGGATCCCTGTCATTGCATAACACTCTTCTAAGGTTTGGCTGCGGCGATACTGGCAGGAAGAGTGCATGCTGCCTAAAAATACGGCAAACGCGGCCGGTAATATGGCCACAGAATGGTAATGGTGGCTGGATTATCGTACATTCTTCTGAGGCCTGTAAAGTTGTGTCAGGAAATAGAGATCCTTTAACCTTTCTAAGGATGTACCTGTACTTAGATCTAGCGTAACCCGCCGCACTTACTGCTACACTTATAGCTTCAAGCTCGATGTTGACAAGAGCTTGATTGGAAGACAACAAAAAGGCCCTTCTAATTAGAGGGGCGATAGCTGCATTGACGTAGTGTTGTGGCTGGTATGTGGTGGCAGGGATTAAAGGAGGTATGCTGTTGAACTTATGGAACACGGAGAACACTATCGCACCCTGGGCTTTGGAGATCTTTAGATCTAAAAACGCAATTTCTCCTCCCTTTTCCTTTTCTCAGGTAAACTTGATGGTAGAATAAACCTCCATAAGAAAATTTTTGAGGATATGGAACTCCTCTTCCGTGTGTTGCCAGGCTACTATGATATCGTCCACGTATCTAAGATATAATAGTGGGTATGCTATGGTGAGGGGGAAGCTAAACACTCTTTGCTCAACATGCCTCATGAGTAATCAACATCTTGTATATATGGGAGGCGCTGTTTACCAGCGTGCTAAATCCATGCAACACCCCCACGCTGGATGTGCCTTCCTTGTGGATCAACTTATACAACAGATTAAAACAACATCGCTAGCTCTGCATTCTCGCAAAATAATCTATTGCTCATGTGTGTCGGCACAGAGCGCGCATCTTTTAAATTCTCCATTTTAGTTCTATTTCGATTTTATTCCAATGCTGGTTTGCCGTTGCTGTAATTTGAATTTGAAGGATATTAAATGAGCAGCTAGTATTCTTTTAACCTGAAGAAGACGAAAATAGTTTCGTTGAAAGCACTTGTTGTTTGTAGTGATAGATGTTGGTTATTAACGCCTAGATGATAATTTTCTCAACTTTGCTTATCATCAGTTAACTTGTAAAATTATGTGAAACATTTAGCTGATATCGTCGTCAGTGAACATCTGATTGATTCTAAAACACTTTTACTCCATACAAGTAAAAATGGTTAAAAACTGCACCTTAGAATTAAGGAAATGTATAATTATGTATACATCATATATATACAATAACATACAAAGATATAAACATAAACATAACCTAATATATCTAAATAGCTAAAAATCATAAACTACTGGATTACTAACTGCCAAAGATAAAGGTGATGGCCTATTTTTAGGCCTAATTAAGTATTTTAATATTGGTAATAATAATAATAGCCTAATATAATATGGTAGTTTAGATCATTTGTTATTAACTGTAATTTGTAACAATTACTTTTACTTATTTAATTAAAATATTTGATATCTGAAATTTATTAATATATATATATATATAAATGGACATGTATGTCTCTATATTTCACTTTTCCACCAAAACTACACATCACACGTGAATGGTGTTTATATAAGGGTGCGGGAGATATGAGGCTGAAAGTAGTTGAAAGTGGCTTTCTATTTCGAATGTTTTGTTTGAATTTGTTCGAATTTAATTCAAACATAAAATTTGAATATTGGTTTGATTATAGAACGATTGTAAACATTCTAGAAACGTTGAAAATAGTTCGTTTGACTAAACGTAAAAATTCTCTAATTAGTCTGGAAACGGGGGACCTAATTCTTGCATTCTGTGAAAATGGGTAAGATTAGCTATATTGTAATTATCTTAATCTTCACTATCGTTACTTTTTGCCCAGTGAAGCGGGTCCTTGCAGCTAGATTCTAGATTACTTAGAAAAACAGTCTTTTATATATATAAAAAAACTATATTACATACAAATAAAAACCGAGCGAAGCGGGTCTTTGCAGCTAGTATATATATAAAAATGGACGTGTGTGTCCCTATATTTCACTTTTCAGCCAAAACTACACATTGCACATGAATGGTGTTTGTATGTGGTAGTAGCCCCAAGTCTCCATTCGTGCACTATGGAGGTTGCGTCT
>NW_019384735.1:0-38948 GCF_000671375.1 Centruroides sculpturatus | reverse complement strand
ATATATATTTTATATCAAATATATTAATAAATTTTATAAAAAATTAAATTTCAGAAGAAGCAAGTTTAAATTCATCAAAATTATGTTTCATAATTTTAACTTGTATTGCAGAAGTAAGTAATTAAACATTTGTATTATATAAAAGTTGTTTTAATATATGATTATGTATGGTTATTTAATATTTTATCTAGGATCAATATGCAAATTCTATAATGCATGATGCAAATATGGTTTTTAAAGTACAACTTCATCGAATGGTTAGTAAAATAGATTATTTGTTAATAAAAAAAAGCAAATTTTAATAAAGTATTTGATGTATATTTTAAACAAAAATTAATTAATCGTTTTATTTAAAATAATTCAAAAATATGATCAAAATGTTAAAAATTTACTTACATAAAAATCAATAGTTAAATATTTTACTTTTTAGCCAATGAGGCATAGAAAAATGCCATCGGATCGAATAGGTCCATCTAGACCATTAGCAACTGCGTTATTAGATCTAATGGTTGAATTTGTTTTGAGTCACATGAGAAAAAACCTCCCTATGGAACTGTATTTGTAAGTATAGATATTGATTTTAAATGTAAAAATACCGTACTGTTAATAAATAAACATGCTTTATCTATCACAGGAGATGTTTAGGAGTTGTCCATAGACTTCTTTGTTATCAGAAGAAATGTCGTATTCGTTTACAATATAATTGGAAGGAACTGTGGACAGGTAAATTACAAAATATTGATTTATTGTCATAGAAGAAAAAATTAACTCAAATTTAAATAAATTCAGCTCTTATTAGTTTGCTGAAATTTTTGCTCAGTCATGAAAGTGATCTAGTCAAGAAGTATAACATTTTCCAGTTAGCCTGTCAAGTAAGTAAATCTATTTATTTAATTAAAAATTAAAAAATAAAAGTATTAATTTAGAATTCATTTTTATTTTCAAATTAGTTAAGAATATTTTTAATTATTATTATAATAGCCACTATAAGATGCTTCACAGGTTTTTGCACACTGATTTGTGAACTAATTATGTGAGCTGCTTGAATTTACATTAGCAGAAAAGAATATAGATTTATGTTAATGAATGAAAGTAATGATGTGCTAAGAGTAATTAGTAATTAGATGATGTGCTAAGAGAAGTCCTAGAATAAGGAATAGAATAAGGGTTACCAACTGTCCTCCATTGAACTGTA
Organism: Centruroides sculpturatus; assembly: GCF_000671375.1. Classification (NCBI taxonomy): domain Eukaryota; kingdom Metazoa; phylum Arthropoda; class Arachnida; order Scorpiones; family Buthidae; genus Centruroides; species Centruroides sculpturatus. The sequence continues at coordinate 37,753 of NW_019384735.1, read as the reverse complement.
TTGTCTTCTCATCCTTCTTTTATCAATAATTATTCTAAATTAATTAATTAAATATAATTATTAAATTTAATATGAGAGGGCACCTAACACCTCCCTCTAGTACCAAATTTATTTGTAATTTATAATTAATATTTTCAAATTATAGCCTGATTATTTATGGCAATCGCAGGTGTCTATTTTATCAATAATGTCCTCATTGAGTATAATTTTAATTGTTTGTTTTTGTTTAATTTTATTTTATCAACTCTGAAATATTACTGATAATTGATGTTCCAACATTTTATTTTCTTATTTTAAAGTAATAGTTTTGTCTTCATCATTCATTAGAGTAATAGAAAGAGCAAGACATACTATTAATCAGAATTAGACAAAAAAAATAAAATTTAGGGACTCAGAGTTGTGGTGTGCAAACAGTTGGTAATATAGAATTATTACCAACTGTTTGCACACCACAACTCTGAGTCCCTAAATTTTATTTTTGAGTTTAAAACCCAATTAGTCTATTTAAGTTTTCATAATTTACATTAATCAACAAATATTTATAACAAATTATTTTGTTTTAAATATTCATGCAATGTCCTCTTTTTTGTATAAGAAATTTGCTGACCCTAAGAAGAATGGATAGTAAGAACAATTGTATCTTATGAAGTATCCTGAGCATTGTGGTAGAGCATACATTAACAACCTAACAGTCTCCTATTTTTTTAATCTTATTGTAATATATAAGTTAACTGTCATATTGAAAAATACACTTCAATTTGAGTGAAAATCCAGAAGTGTAGGCAATTGTATGTATATCCTGCAAAAAACTGCTAAAATGAAAATAAAACCACAATCTACACTAATGTATAACCTGCACTTTTGAGTGATCATTGAAAACATTGTACTAGTGTATAGTTTAGATCAGTGTTCTCCAACCAAAATTGTTTATTGGGCCAAAACCAAAAATAAAAATACAATATGGGCCACACATATTTATTTACAACAAAACATATACAATTATACAGTATTTTGTATGTATTTTAATGTGAAATTTGCTTTTCAATTTTTTCACTTAATTTTTTAATATCAACAGGTATTTTTGATGTTATACATCATAATTGTTTTTTTTTTTTTTTAATTTTTATTGGTCAATCTATTATGACTTTTACATTTAACAATCTTCAATTTTGAGAAAAAAGATTTACAAAGATAGGTGATTTCCACTGCAGTGATAATGCTTATTGTGTGTTTTTAGGTTAGGGAATTTATCATTACAGATGTATTTTGTATAAAACTGAACTTTGTTATTGGCCTTAAATATATATTTCAATTCAGAAGATGACTGTAGTTCTATCAAATCTATCTCTAAATTTGTTGTAGCTTATTCCACAACAATCTCAAATAGACATAAGAAAATATTAAATATATTTTCATAAATTTTTAAATATGAAAATCTCTCTTGAAATTCTTTTAGTAAATTAGTAATTTTTTTGTGAATATTTAGAAAAATGTTTTTGTCACTATTAAATTTATGTAATTTTGGATGATGAATTGTAGTTTTTGATTTTAACTGACTTTCATAAAGTTTGAGTTTTGCTATGAATGCTTTTATATTTCGATAACAGTCTGTAATCAGTTTGTTTTCACCTTAACTGCTTATTAAGTTCGTTTAATTTCATTGTGATATTAGTAAGGAAACATAAATCCAAAAGCCACTGTCCAGCATATAATTTAGGAACATTCTGGTCCTTTTCATTNAAAATGCCATCGGATCGAATAGGTCCATCTAGACCATTAGCAACTGCGTTATTAGATCTAATGGTTGAATTTGTTTTGAGTCACATGAGAAAAAACCTCCCTATGGAACTGTATTTGTAAGTATAGATATTGATTTTAAATGTAAAAATACCGTACTGTTAATAAATAAACATGCTTTATCTATCACAGGAGATGTTTAGGAGTTGTCCATAGACTTCTTTGTTATCAGAAGAAATGTCGTATTCGTTTACAATATAATTGGAAGGAACTGTGGACAGGTAAATTACAAAATATTGATTTATTGTCATAGAAGAAAAAATTAACTCAAATTTAAATAAATTCAGCTCTTATTAGTTTGCTGAAATTTTTGCTCAGTCATGAAAGTGATCTAGTCAAGAAGTATAACATTTTCCAGTTAGCCTGTCAAGTAAGTAAATCTATTTATTTAATTAAAAATTAAAAAATAAAAGTATTAATTTAGAATTCATTTTTATTTTCAAATTAGTTAAGAATATTTTTAATTATTATTATAATAGCCACTATAAGATGCTTCACAGGTTTTTGCACACTGATTTGTGAACTAATTATGTGAGCTGCTTGAATTTACATTAGCAGAAAAGAATATAGATTTATGTTAATGAATGAAAGTAATGATGTGCTAAGAGTAATTAGTAATTAGATGATGTGCTAAGAGAAGTCCTAGAATAAGGAATAGAATAAGGGTTACCAACTGTCCTCCATTGAACTGTATTGTCTTCTCATCCTTCTTTTATCAATAATTATTCTAAATTAATTAATTAAATATAATTATTAAATTTAATATGAGAGGGCACCTAACACCTCCCTCTAGTACCAAATTTATTTGTAATTTATAATTAATATTTTCAAATTATAGCCTGATTATTTATGGCAATCGCAGGTGTCTATTTTATCAATAATGTCCTCATTGAGTATAATTTTAATTGTTTGTTTTTGTTTAATTTTATTTTATCAACTCTGAAATATTACTGATAATTGATGTTCCAACATTTTATTTTCTTATTTTAAAGTAATAGTTTTGTCTTCATCATTCATTAGAGTAATAGAAAGAGCAAGACATACTATTAATCAGAATTAGACAAAAAAAATAAAATTTAGGGACTCAGAGTTGTGGTGTGCAAACAGTTGGTAATATAGAATTATTACCAACTGTTTGCACACCACAACTCTGAGTCCCTAAATTTTATTTTTGAGTTTAAAACCCAATTAGTCTATTTAAGTTTTCATAATTTACATTAATCAACAAATATTTATAACAAATTATTTTGTTTTAAATATTCATGCAATGTCCTCTTTTTTGTATAAGAAATTTGCTGACCCTAAGAAGAATGGATAGTAAGAACAATTGTATCTTATGAAGTATCCTGAGCATTGTGGTAGAGCATACATTAACAACCTAACAGTCTCCTATTTTTTTAATCTTATTGTAATATATAAGTTAACTGTCATATTGAAAAATACACTTCAATTTGAGTGAAAATCCAGAAGTGTAGGCAATTGTATGTATATCCTGCAAAAAACTGCTAAAATGAAAATAAAACCACAATCTACACTAATGTATAACCTGCACTTTTGAGTGATCATTGAAAACATTGTACTAGTGTATAGTTTAGATCAGTGTTCTCCAACCAAAATTGTTTATTGGGCCAAAACCAAAAATAAAAATACAATATGGGCCACACATATTTATTTACAACAAAACATATACAATTATACAGTATTTTGTATGTATTTTAATGTGAAATTTGCTTTTCAATTTTTTCACTTAATTTTTTAATATCAACAGGTATTTTTGATGTTATACATCATAATTGTTTTTTTTTTTTTTTTAATTTTTATTGGTCAATCTATTATGACTTTTACATTTAACAATCTTCAATTTTGAGAAAAAAGATTTACAAAGATAGGTGATTTCCACTGCAGTGATAATGCTTATTGTGTGTTTTTAGGTTAGGGAATTTATCATTACAGATGTATTTTGTATAAAACTGAACTTTGTTATTGGCCTTAAATATATATTTCAATTCAGAAGATGACTGTAGTTCTATCAAATCTATCTCTAAATTTGTTGTAGCTTATTCCACAACAATCTCAAATAGACATAAGAAAATATTAAATATATTTTCATAAATTTTTAAATATGAAAATCTCTCTTGAAATTCTTTTAGTAAATTAGTAATTTTTTTGTGAATATTTAGAAAAATGTTTTTGTCACTATTAAATTTATGTAATTTTGGATGATGAATTGTAGTTTTTGATTTTAACTGACTTTCATAAAGTTTGAGTTTTGCTATGAATGCTTTTATATTTCGATAACAGTCTGTAATCAGTTTGTTTTCACCTTAACTGCTTATTAAGTTCGTTTAATTTCATTGTGATATTAGTAAGGAAACATAAATCCAAAAGCCACTGTCCAGCATATAATTTAGGAACATTCTGGTCCTTTTCATTCATAAAAATTNTTCTCAATATTTATATTACTACAAAAAATTGTGATAAAATTTTGATTACTATTTATTAACATATCATATCATTTAATATTCCTAATGTATTATCTTTGTAACTACTTTAATAATTAAACTTTGTAGCATTATTTTCTTTAATCTCTTTTTTCATATATCTCAGATCTGCAAATATAAGATTTATAAAACAATTGGATAAACAAACACAGGTATGACCCAGCTACAACAAAGGTAAATTTTAACATTTCAAACGGAGTATCGCATTGATGTTCATTTATGAGCAACCAATAAATCAAACACGAAAGTAGAAACCCAAACAGCATTTGTATAATTTCAATCACCGTAATACACATGGCTATTGTTGAATAAATCTTAATCCCCATGCATTTTACAGTAAAATAGGTATACATCAGAGAATGAACGACAACATTAACGTAGATAATCATCGATAGATAGCTCGATCGTTTGTAAGTAGCATACGATGACATAATCAACATAGTTATATGATGATAACAGTGAAGAAACATCAATTTCCTTTTATGAAGTATTAACATAATTGTATCTCCCAATTCCCAAACTTTCGAAAATACAAACAGAGTAACCCAAAACATAAGCGGCGGTGTATTTTCTATTAATACAATACTCTTATCACAAACTAGTTCGTAAAAAGTAAAGTATTTAAATTGTTCGAACAAAATTGGAATTAATCTAATAGAGCTGCAGATACTGTAAAGAGCCAAAATCCCGTTCCATATGGTAAATGCACGGTTGAAATTATAAGCAGGTCGATTTTTCATGTGATGCTGAAGGATCATGATGACCAGTATATAGAAGATAGATATGTAAATGGAATAATGCCAGTAAGTGCGAAAGAAATTTCTAAGATAATCAAGATTGAAAACATTTTCGAAAAATAGAGGTTCAACTGGAATCGTTCTGTTGTAATTTTTCATTCTGGAATAACGTCTAATGCTAAAATTATGTAAAATAGTTTAATAATATTAATTTATTTTGCATGAAATCCTATTAGTAAATAACTACATAAATTATAAAAGTTATATAAGATTAAATTTATAACACTACGTATTACAATATTTAATTGACTTATATAAATATGTTTCTATAAATAAACCTTTGAAACTTATATATATTTCACTATTTACATATAATCAATTTGATGCATATCCAGTATACTAATGTAGACTCTTACTACTGGTGAGAAATTATATTTACTGTAAATAACAATTGTAAAATTTACTTTATTAAAATCGAACTTTCATTTACCCCTTTTCCTACAAACCTCCTGTTATCACACTGAATACTATGGTTTCAAGCTCGGAATTAATACCAACCACTTTCATGTCACGATGTTGAGGGTGTTTTAAGATTTAGTGTCATTTTTCTGTATTTTACATTGGACTATTTGGACCACACTTAGCAGCTTTTATGAATTGAACAAAATCAAAATAAATACTTAGTAAATTTAAAGAAAAACGCTAAATTAAAAAATATTAATTAATTTTATATTAAAAATTAAATATTGTTCTAATAAAATTTATTATATTATTATATGTTTGAATATTAATTTATTCATTTTTACAGGTAGTTAACATATTTAATTTGTTTATTACGTATGGGGATACATTTCTCCCATCTCCTGCCAGTTATGATGAATTATATTATGAAATCATCAGAATGCATCAAGCTTTTGATAATCTTTATTCAATGGGTAAGATGATAATATCTGTAAAATTAAGTTTTTAATAACACTGTTGCTCCCCTACTTATGAACAGGTTAGGTTTCTGAGGTTTTGTTATAAGTCAAAAATTAACCTAGAAAGTACATTTGTAAACAGAATAACCATGTATTGTTAGTGTTTGATCTTCAATGTACTTAATAGAATACATTATGCTCATTTACCCACTTGCTACTGCTTAGTAGTGGGCATTTTTTTTTAAACCTAATGCACTTAGTTTTAAAATGTCCAGTTTACTTTCTATGGTAACAGAACCACACTTTTTATACTTATCTCCACTGCTAGATTTTACGGTTACATTTTGGACACATTTTTGAAGTACTGATCATAAAAGTTTACAAAAATTGCAAACAATAGTGAGAAATGCTGTTACTCCAATCTTGCCAACTTCAATTCCACAAGCGGTAATGGAATGTCAGAATTCATGTGAAAATGAAAAATGATGGAATGTAATATAAATAAATCCACATTAATTATTTATTAAAAATTTATTCTTTGAGCCACTCGCTTGCCAAATCGATTAACTCCACAAAACAAAAAGTATAGAAATTGATTATATAAGTTATTTTTTAAAATTCCCTTTAAACTTTAAATTTAAATAAACATTGTAGAATGTATTTTTATATATTGTTATATTAAAGCATAGCTCTACTATAATGTTATATAAAATTAGTTACAAGAAAAATTTGAAAATAATAACGATTATATTAAGGATTTACAAATGGAGTTAGTCGATTTGACCTGTGAATGGCTCATTTATTACTGGCTAAAGATTGGCTTCAACATCACTTCACAACCAGTAAGAGAACTTCAGAATTTGCATAAAATTTAAGTTTTAGACATATAGCAAACTGTTCATAATTAGGGGAACTCCTCTGCTTAGAATTGTCTATTTTTCTTCAAAACATTCTTTATAAGTGTTTAATTATTGTCATTCTATTATTTGCATAATACGGTATTAATATAGCAATTTTTTCCTGTATTTTTCATTCATTAGATATTTCATCTCATGCAATACAGAATTTATTTTTGTTTAAAGTTTTTTATATTTTTTTTTATACTAAAACATAATGCAAGTTTTTTCCAAAAAATATTAATTTTTACTTTTCCAGCTGTTATATAATAGAGGGAAAGTATGATGATTGGTTAAAAAATGACCTCCCCGAGATTTTACATTTTTGGAATCAGCCTTTAAAAGTTGAAAAATGCAAAAAATGTTGGAGGTTTTTTCTGTACATGTGAATGTTAGTGTGTGGCACAAATTTTTTTACCCACTTTGAAGCTTAATAATTCCTGTGCCTTTTGTTGAAAATTTGGGTGAGGGCCATATCTCAAAAAGCTCCAAGTAATGAACATTTTTTTAAATATATACAAATTTTTGTTTACCAAGTAAAAACTCATCTCTGTTCTCAAAGTTAAGCCTTTTGCCTTTTTATTATAATTAATAATACAAGAATTATTTTTAAAATAAACTCTCATAACAGATGGTACTACACACAATTTTTTAAACTTTGCTAATATGGGCCTGGATTTACAAACATCTTGTATTGTAAGTTGCCATATGCTAAAAGTCTTGTTTTCACAAAGCACATCATAAGCTATACAATTGTAAAAATCTTGTAAATACAGTAGAGCGTCGATTTACCGAATCAATTGGGGACTGAGGTTGTTCGTATAACTGATATTTCGGATAACCGATTTATGTACGAAAAAAAATAGTTTAACATATCTGATGTTGAAATTTTTCTCCGTTGCGTGTCGCTTTGCGTTGAATTTTCGCGAATGTTAAGCCTAATTAAAAAACATTTTTAAAGTAATAACAAAGACTATTGTATCGTTAAAAATTATTTTTTTATTTTGTACAAACAAAATAAATATATTGAAAAATATAAAAACATTAAAAAATTATACTTCAGATGTTAATTTAGTATCAAAAACGTAAAATATTTGAGTAGCCCAAGACATAGCCAAAGATTGAAGCGCCACAGCACTGGCGAAAATTTAAATTTGCCGACTGAAATTCTTTCAGATGATTGACTTTCGGAAAATCGACGCTCTACTGTACTATGATATCTATAATAGCTCTTGTAAGTCAATGTACTGTATCAGGAAAGGTGGTATTTGAATATTTGGCTCTATCAATAACTAATTGAGTTGATTGTTTTTTGATTGTCTGTTTTAAATATTTCTAATTTGAAACTTCAAAGATGTTATTAATTGCTAAAAAAGTTGATGGAATTTCTCACAGTGAAATTAAAACTGTTTACAGAATTTCATATGAAAAATTGATTGACTATAATTTAACATTATTTTTTTTTAACAAGAAAACTATTAGTTTGTAAATTTTTTTCAAACATCTTAAATATTTCTATTAGTATAACTACAGAGTATAAATTTTGAGCAGATTTTGTTCTACACTTAGATTGGTTACAGTTTTCAATAGATATGAGTTTTAGGTACTATCTGTTTATTATACAGGGTAATTCAGAAAGAATCATCTAATTTAAAATTTTTATATTTTAAAAAACCTAACAACAGAGAATGATCAGTAATACATGAATGTAAAAGACAAATGTTTAAGGTTTTTTTTTTTTACAAATGTTTGATATACTTCCTATAGTCATACATAATGTTAAAGTGATATGCAAATTCCCTGAAAACAAATTCCAATGTATCTTTGGTAACTGTTTTTAAAGCAGCAGAAATGTGTTGTTTAAGTTTGCATAGACTTATCGGCTTACATGGGAAAAACACTTGATTTTTTGCTGATCTGGAGACCTAGGAGGCAACTGTATAAGTGGACAGTGGCCTTGCAGCTACAAGGATTTCATAAATGACAGAGTCTCTTTTACTTTCATCTTCAACATTTAGTTGCTAGGTACCTAGTTGACAATGATCTCAACCTTCACTTGACCCAATAAACACTGGTGTACTGTATGAAATAATAACCATTTCCCTATGTTGTGTACATTAAGCAGAACCTTGCATCAGTTACTACTTACTGCAACCTCAGCAGATCTTTCTGCATATGTTTTTCACTGTAAATATTGTATCATAGCTGTATCATAGTTTCACTTGTATTATATTGTGGTTCTATCTATGTCTTTGCAAATTTGTTGTATTCTCATGCATGCTTAAAGGCATTAATGTAATCACCATTCCTATCCTTTGCATCACATTTATTTTATGCTACCATGTCTTAGCTTTCTATTCATGTTTAATATGTTTTCAGGTTTGAATGTAATATTGCGTGTTTTTCTACATTATTGAATTAAATACATTGTCAGGTTTAAATTATCTAAATACATTTATCTGTACTATCACACTTTTATATGTTGTTGTGATAATGCTGCACACTTTGTGCATAAAATTACATTAGTATGATATTCTATTACTGTTCCTCACCACCCATTATATTTTGTACCGAACTTTTGTTATAATTTACTATAATTTAATTTGTACCATTGTTTCTTCTGCCTAATTGTGCCTAGCAGTACTAGGCACAACATTACTTTTTGTACCTAAATAATGAATGAATGAATTTATGAATGTGTAACACTAAGTTGTCTGATCCACTGCAACAGTCTAATTATGGGTAGCTCTATATTAAGAAAATGATGAATCTCTGTATTCCAGTGGGGTGGTGCCCCCTCTTTTGAAAAATTAAGTTGGGGAGATCTTCCTTCAATTGAGGAAGAGCCAGATTTGTAACATATCCAAATATGAAATGCCAACACAGTTTCTTCTGCAAAAAAATAATTGTTCATCAAGTTTAATTTGGAAAGTGTGCACAGTCATATTGAACATTTGTAAAAAAAACTTAGACATGCATTCTTTTTACATTCATATATCATTCATGTAGTTATCATTCGTTGTTAATTTTTAAAAATATAAAAATTTGAAATTGGATGATTCTTTCTAAATTACCCTGTACTTACAAATTACTTGCCTAAGAGTAATTTCTACCTATTTTAATTCTAACAAAATAAATGTTATCTTCCTCAGATATTGCAAGTATGTGACGTGAGAAAATTCTGAAAATATGTCATTAACAAATGTCTTCCTATTACCTCTATTAAAATGGAAGTGGTTACTAGTGATGTAAGACACACACTCATTACTAATTTCTTTTATTTTGTCATAAGTGCTATGACATGTTTTGTGGATATGAAATATAAATTGTTAGTTTCTGGTAAGTTTTTGATATGTTGTATCTTATGATACTATGTATCTTATGAGATATTCATGAAATCAGCCATCCAGGCCATGTTTCTTAAATATTTTTTGCTAGGAAAGTTATGCAACTCTGCTTAATTTTTTGCAATGATTTTGATTTTTTAATTATTTTGTGATTCACTGTTATAATTTATTACTTTCCCAGCTCTGTTATATAACAGAGGGCAAGTATTGCAATCAGTCAAAAAAATGATTCCCAAGACTTTTACATTTTTGGACTTGGGACCTTGAAACATTGAGAAATGCAAAAATGTTCAAAGGTTTTTCTGTATGTATGGATGTTTTTTTGGTTTGTTTGCATGTGTATATATGTGTATGGGGCATGATTTTGTTTGCCCTCTTTGAAGCTTAATAATTCTTGTGCTTTTTGTTGAAAAATTCTGAAATTTTGCAGGGAGGTTTGTGTATTAGGGAGATTGATGCTGTTAAATTTTGGTGTTTAAAGATTGACTGTGTGATGAGATAAAGGGAGTTGTGTGTCATACCTTGATTAGGGTCAGACTTAATGACGATTTTACTCATTATTAGCATTTACAATTTTGTATAAAATGCATCCCTACCCTCAAAATTAAACTTTTTGCCATTTTATAATAATTAAAAATATAAAAAGATTCTTTAAATAAAATATTGTAACAGATGGCACCACATGCGGTTTTAAATGTTGCCAGGAAAGTTAAGATGGATTTTTTTTGGTTCTTATTGTATGTATATTTCAATTATAAATGCTAGAAAATTTCAAAATTTATTTTATTTTGATATAATTTCATAACAGGTTTTATGTATATAGTTAAAATATTTTTTATATATCCAGTTCTGTTCCTATATGGTAGATATTTTCTTGAAAAATGTGCATTAAAAGAACCATGTAAAAAGTTACTTGTTTGTATAGAAAAATAGGAAATTTGTTGCAGACCTTAGAAATCAGTAAAAATAATGCAATAAACTAATTAATATAATACGATGTATTATTAACAATTATGACAATTTTTTAACTAAAATATTTCAATTTTAGTTAATAAATTTGAGGAGGGACAACTGTAACTTACTTATCAGCAAAATTTAATATATTTATATTATTTGCACAAATTTTATTTTATTATTATTTATTTAACTTTTTTAGTTGAATACCAAAATACCCCTAGCTTTAACATCAAATGGCATATAAAAGCAATTCCCTATTGGATAAAATTGAAAGAAATACAATTATACAAACAAATTGCCAAACTTTAAATTAAATTTTTTCTGCCTGCTTCAATTGCAGGATTAAATGTGAAGGAAAGAATAATTGTTGCTACACATCTTTAAATAAGTTACAAAAAACTGCAAAATGTTAAAATTTACTTGAGCATGTGTAGCAGTTATAAATACGAGTTTTAAGAATTTTTTTAAAAACCAATTTTTAGAAAACATGAATATTATTTCTTAGAATTAAAATCAAATGGATATTTTTAAGAAGTCAAATTTTTTGAAACATGTTAGATTTTGTGTAAAAAAATCAAAAAGTCTTGTGAAAAGAGAATTGAATTTTTCCAGATCATGTTATTACATCAAAATCATGTTAAAACAGAATTGAGTGTACATTTAAATATTATATAGTTAAATCTTGATATAGCTTCCTCCTAATTACTGCTAGCTTTGTAAGTCCCAATGAATATTGTGAATAAATCTTCCTCATAAATACTAATTGAGAATCCTTCACTATCTGTAAATTATTAAATGTATGATTTTGCATTGCAAATGATATTGTCATTAAATCATTTGTGACTTTCAAACTCTCATTTGTGTGTTAAACTCAAACTTGCGTATTTTGTTATAGTATATAATTCTTATTATTCGGTGCAAGTTCAGTGCAAAACTCAATTTAGTGTCATTTTCAGCAATGAACAAGTGATGGTGCTAAATAGAGATTTATCTGTGTGATTTTTATCATCAAATAATAATAAATAAATATTAAATAAAAAAATATATAATTAACATTATTATGTTTTTATAATTAATTAATTTTTTATGTTAAAATTTAATCAGATAAGCATGTTAAATTTGCTGAACTTAGTTTTAAAATTTTATAGTTTGTAATTTTAATATTTAAATTCATTTATAAAAAACAATAGAGATTAATTCAAAATAATTGAATAAGCTTATTCATTTATGAAAACAAGTTAGAAATAATAACACTACTCTACAAATTGAAAACAATTTTTCGGAACAGCAATAATTGAATTTTATTTTTTTTTGTTCGCTGAATCTGAAAATGAAGCCAGTTTTTTTCCATCACCCACCACATTCTTGTTATATACCATAAAAAAATTGATGAAAAATGTGAATCTCCCACAGTGACCAAGTTTATTGGTATATTAAATTCATGCAATGCTAATAATAAATAAATTTCCAATACTCATATTTTATTTTGCTTATTACGTAAAAAACTGTTGTATAACATAACTAAAACAGGCATAAAAAGTACCTAAAATTTTTTTATAACTGGAGTCAGATAATTACTTCTTTCTTTGGTGTTTGGTAGGATCTTCTCTTTGCAGAAACCAGCAGTAGTCACTCAGCATCGATTTGTCTCATCTCCCTTGTTAATGCTGCTCAATTTGCAATATGTCCTGGTGAAACCGTTCACCCTGCTCATCACTCATTGTACCCAGATTTTGTGGGAAAAAATCCAGATGAGAATGCAAGAAGATTAAGGACATCCGGCAGCCTAAATTTTTATAGTTCAGCAGGAGATTTTTTACTAAAATATCACTATTTTGTGCTTTGTTATTTCCAAGAAAACCATTAACTACATCCTTAAATGATTTCCATGCCTTTAGCTCTACGTTATTCAACTTTATGTCAAAATTTTCATCATTAAGTAAAATTCTAATATGAGGTCCAACGAATATTCCTTCTTTTAATTTAGCTTCACTTAACCTAAGAAACACTTGGTTTACATGTTTAAATCTTGGTCCTTCTTTATTCAGTGCTTTAACAAAATTTTTTATTAACCCCAATTTTATATGTAAAGGGGGCAAAATTACTTGCTGAGGGTTGACGAATATATTTAATATTGTTTTGCCCAGGAGTCTCTTTTTTGGCCAATCTTCAACCACATAATGTTCACTTGTTGCATGACTGTCCCACAGACATAAAAAGTGCAGTATTTTGTAAAATCACCTTGCAGTCCAAGAAGAAGACCAATAACTTTTAGGTCACCACAGATATCCTATAAGTGAGCACTAATAATTGACTGCTTTTAAAATTAATGACATAATTTCATATGTTTCTTTCAAACCAACAGCATGTGCTACTGGTAAAGAAGAATTCTTGTTTGAATTATTCAGTAGCACTGCTTTTAAGCTTGTTTTTGACGAGTCTATAAATAACTGTCAATCATCAGCTTTATAAGGAATATTCAACTCAGACATCAAATTATTTATATCATAACAGGAACACAACTGATCTGCCATGGTGAAATATTTCATTAAATCCTTATTTCTGTGTCTAAAAAATGAAACTTTTGTATCCTTATGCAATAAATTCCACTGATTTAAGCATGAACCTAACGCTTTTGCTTGCTGTTTTGATAAATGCAAGTTGCAAACCAAATCGTTTAGTTCCACTTGTGAAATGAGATGTGGTTCACTATTTGATTTTTCTGGTATAAAATCTTCGTCTCTTGAATCTTGTGCCACTGCATTAGAACAATCCTCTTCAGAATCAGAAATCTTCTGCCAAGAAGCTGGGGCTATGGGAATAGGTAAATTCTCTTCATGAGGAACTGGTCTCATAGCCAATGGAATATTTGGATACACAATATTACTTTTATTTTTTGTAGAGAAACCACTGACCTTTGTTAAACAGAAGTAGTAGTCATCATAATGATTTGCTTGTTCTCACCAAATCATTGGTATAGCAAAAGGCAAATGCTCCTTTTTCCCTCGTAACCGCTGCGTGAGCTTGATATAACACCTAATACACGTTAAATGCGGTGCCCATTGTTTGTCTTGATCTCTGAGTGGACATTCTAAATAAAGTCCATAGGCAGTTTTCATCAATTTTGAAATGGGCCTAAGCTGACTTTGTTGCAAATTTGCCACATACATAACAAAAACATATCCGGGGAATTTGTACACGAATGTGTTTGCCGTCGCATATTTCAATAAATGCTGAGGTAAAATTTAAATAAGAAAAAAATTTCCAGATTTATTTTACCTGCAATTGAACACAGATTACCACACTCAACTTCATTTGCCAATGTCTTGAACTGCACTGAGATAACGTGTTTTCAAAGACCAATATTATGTCTTTGTTCATGGTCGATGATTCATTGGTTAAAGCGTGGTGCCAGAATAAATAGGTTATAAACTGGTGCCAATCAGGCGGCTCTTCTTTCGTCAGCAATCTTACTCATATCTAGATGTATCTTTTCTCCGAAACTACTGAACTGTAAAAATGTAAATGTAAAAATGTTGACTTTTGAAATTGAAATTTTAAATTTAAGAATTTTTTTGACAAAATCTTTACTTTAAATAAAAAAATTTATTTACGACTGAAAAATTAAATAAAAAAACGTGTTAAAATGTGCACCACCACAAGAGGAACAAGTCAAAGTTTGCCATTTTTACATGGGCTGGGATCAAACATCTGACTGCACTTAAAGTCAAATAATTAAATAACATGATGTGATAGAGCATTTCTGATCACACTTTCCATTTCAGTATGAAAAATACATTATAAAAAAATTACTGACGTAACTGTTCTGAAAATCATGTAGACTAGTGTAATCAATGTATTTGGAAACTTAATTTTATAGTAATAAAATATTAAAACAAATTTTATCAAAGCAACTTAATATTATTTCATCAGATATTATGAGTGCAACTTATTTCATATTTTAAAATTACTTGAATATTCTCAACAGCAAGATAAACTGTCAGTATATATCAGGCCTCATTTTACTCAACAAATAATTCTATCCGTGTTATCTCTCTCGATATAAAATAACAGTATTGATAAAAAACTATTTTAGTAATCAAAATTTATCAATAGAAACCTTTTTAAAATAATTTCAGTGTTATATTATTTCAAATTACCACTCACTTTAAAAAAATTATAATAAAACTTCGAAAATCAAAAAGTTATTTGTCCANATATTTTGCTTTTTTATTACCAAAAAATCAAAATGCTGTTCAAGCAAGAAAAAAATTGTGGTACATGTATGGAGAAGATGTGTTGAGAGAAAGACAGTGCCAAAACTGGTTTACAAAATTTCGTTCTGGCAATTTCAGTATTGAAGACGTACCACATTTAGCAAATAAACAACAACAATGAAAAAAAAAACAAAGTTAATATGAAAAGCAATTATTTGTTTCCTTATTATTATTTGATGATATATTTTAATTTCATTATTTAAATTTTCAAATTTTAAAGTAAATCAGTTCTCACTATAGATTGTTCTGATATATGAAAAATTTTGTGTTAAGAATAAGATATTAAATTTTTCATAGATTTTTAATCAATCTTTAAAAAAGAAATATCACAAATTTTTTGATAAGACCATTTTTTTTACTAAACCAACGATTACTCTCTTACAGTATGATAAAGAAAAATATGTCCTTTTAAATGATTGTGTGAGTTGTAAATGTCTAAAAGCGAAGTACTGTATTTATTATGAGGGTCATTTTTAAAGTAAGAACTGTTTTGCTATGAAGAAATAAAGAATTAGCATACATTATTTAAAAGTTAATAGTAAATTATTCAGTGGGATCGGTTATTTGGTTACAACAAATAAAAATAACTATATTTTAAAAAAGTTAAAATATAATCTCCAAGCTAAAATACTCAATTGGCACCGATTCCTAGGTAACAAATTACAATAAAAAGTTAAATAAATTTTAGCTAGGAGACTATTCTATATTTTAACTTTTTAAAAATATTTTTGAACTTTAAGTTACTTTTATTCATTTTAATTAATATACACTAGAATCTTGGCAAACTAGCCATTTCTTTCACACAATGTTGCCAATTAGCAAGATTGTCTGATTACTGAGTATGTATAGGACTAAAGCTTGCCTAAAGGCATTGAATGATGTTACCTATCACCTTTTGTTACTGATTCTTTTCAGACACAGACAGGCAAAAAATACAGTTTGCTGACATACACTATTGTACAGTACATTGAAATGAAATCTGAGTAAACAGGAAAATGGATGTGTGAAATTAGTTAACATTTTCATGGAAACTGAAGTGATAGGCAGTCACAATGTGGGGTATACTGGCTAATTGAGGTACCGGATTATTGAGGGCTGGATTGGCAAAAATGTACTGTATTTTAATAATTTTTAGTATTAGGTTGTTCGGAAAGTAAGTTTGTTTTTTTTACCACTAGACGGATTAGTCATATTTTTCCCACCATTTTCACTCTAAACTGTATTATCATTATATATTTTGACAGCTAGCATTTTAAGGCTTATTTGTAAAAAATTTTATTTGATTCTGTGCAATTGTTTATTTTTTGTGTCCCATCAAATATGGAAGATCGAAAGCATCATTTTCGGCATATTTTGCTTTTTTATTACCAAAAAATCAAAATGCTGTTCAAGCAAGAAAAAAATTGTGGTACATGTATGGAGAAGATGTGTTGAGAGAAAGACAGTGCCAAAACTGGTTTACAAAATTTCGTTCTGGCAATTTCAGTATTGAAGACGTACCACATTCTGGATGGCCAGTTGAAGCCAATGAAAACAAAATAAAGGTACTGATTGAAGCAAACTGCCGAATAACAACACGTGAAATCACTAAGAGATTAAATTTGTCAAATTGAACTGTTTATGATTACTTGAAACAAATTGGTTTCGTTTCAAAGCTTGATATATGGGTTCCACATGTTCTTAAAGAGAGATGCTCTCTTTGGTGGGATTTTAAGGAAATTTTTTTTTGGAGCTTTTACCAGACAATTTAACAATTGATTCGAAAGTGTACTGCCATCGAGTAAACAAATTGAGTAATATCATCAAACAGAAAAGGCGGCCAGAATTGATCAACAAAACAGGTGTAGTGTTTTACCACGATAATGTCAAATTTCACACAAGTTTGGTAACTCGTCAGAAACTGTTATAACTTAGATGGGACGTGCTATCACACCAACCATATTCGCCAGATCGAGCACACTCAGATTATTACTTGTTCCGGTCTATACAAATTTTTTTTAACTGTAAGACATTTACTTGAAATGACAATGTCAAAAATCACTTGGATCAGTTTTTTGTAAGCAACGATCAAAACTTTTATGAATGTGAAATCATGCTACTACCAGAAACGATGACAACAGGTATTTGACCAAAATGGTCGATATATAATTCAATAAAATATTTATTTATTATAAAAATATTGTTTTTTTTTTCCACGGAAAAAAAACGAACTTTCTGAACAACCCAATATTACAACAAAATACAAGTTTCTTACTTTCTATATAATTATCATTTACATCCATATATTTTTTGTATGAGAGACAAGCTTGATTTTGTGATGCTCATTAAAGAAGTCTGCTGCCAATCTATTTAACAAATTGATGACAGTTTTCTGAATATATACAATCATTTTCTACCCAAAACATTCCTTTAACTTAGGGAAAGAATTAAAATTGGAATTTACCATTTGCAAACTACATGAAGGATGATTCAGTATTTACTTTCTAGATGTTTTACAATCAAGTTTTGCATTTTTATAGAAGTGTTTAGATGTGCATTGTTGTGAAGCAGATACACACTCCTTTAGTGAATAGGTCAATAGTTTCAGATAGCTTGCTGTAGTTCATTCAAGATTTTGCAATACCTGTCAATGTTGATTGTTTTTCCTTGAGGCAGAAAATTGATTAAAATAACACCTTTTTGGTCCTAAAAAAACCATTGTGACAATTTTCATGTTTGAAAGTGTCTGCCTGAAATTTTTCAGTTTTGTCAAAGAATGTGTGTGATGCCATTCAAAAGACTGCCATTTGCTTTCAGGTATTTCATGAGAGACCTATGTATAATCTATTATTAACTGATCTAAAACTTCATTCCCTTTTCTGTAGTAATTTCCAAAAATGCTACAGCCATTTGTTTTTGTTTGTGTTCTGGTTTGAGCATTTGCACTATTTATCTTCACCAGTGAATAGTGACAGTTTTGTAAAACAGATTGAGAAACAATAGGAAATAGCTTATTAAGTTCATCCATAGTGAGCTGCCTCTTTTTCTGAATATGTGCATCACATCAGTTTTCAACTTGTTAGTAATGACAAATGGACGTTCAGAACATGGTTCATAATGACATTTGTTTTTCATTATTTGAATATTCAACACCACTAATGCACATTTTTCTTGTTCATAACTTCTCCATACCTCAATAAGTTGATTTCAGGAGGTCAAATGTTTTTTGCATTCAAAAAACATTACTTAGGGTACCTTGCAATTACCGTATTAGCCCGAATATAATGCGATATTTTTCGACCATTTATTTTCTGTTAAAAAATCTACTCGCACTAAATTCGGGGTTTAAGTAATGGAATGTAATATAAACAAGGACATTTTCCTACAGAGGTTGAAATGCGACTGAACGTCCGACCAATTCCTAGCTTGACCGACCACTTCAAAACAACCATGTGATCTAGTTAGTAGGCCTGCGCTTTTGTTTGCATAGCGCTACTATGCAATACTACTTATAGTAAGGCTATGTCTCTGCTTGTTAACGTCTCACGCAACTGTTTTGTTTCATTTGTTTTTTTGCTCTAGTGACTAGCGATGGTTATTTTACTTTTTTCTTTATTGCCCATAAAAAATGAGTGTGAGTAATAAAGGTAGTGTTGAGAAAAAAAGCTCATCAAAGAGTCAAATAAATAAAGGTACCAGGAGAACCTACGATATGAATTTTAAAATTATGATTGCAAACGAGGCAGGAAGAACGAACAACTTGAGAGCTTCGAGGAAATACGGAGTTCCAGAAGTAAACATTTGCCTATGGAGAAAAGATTTAAGGAAATATAAGAATGCAAATTCTTCAAGAAAATCTTTTAGTGGACCTAAAAAAAGGAAGGTTTAATGAAGTTGAGCAGAGAGTGTTAAAATTTGTAATAGAAAAGCGAAATGAAGGGTGCCCAATATCCCGTGAAGTCATAAGATTTAAAGCGTCAGAAGAGGCTGCTAATTTAAACATTCCTAGAAAGGACTTTAAGGCAAGTATGGGTTGGTGTAGAAGAATGATGAAAAGGAACAGTTTATCATTACGACTGTGGACAACTCTTGCACAAAAATTTCCTGACAATTTTAATGAAAAATTGTTGGCTTATCAGCACCATGTTATATTATTACGCAAAAAGCACAACTACAGTCTTGGAAATATGGGAAATGCAGACCAAACATCAGTCTATTTTGACATGTCTTCCGACCTTACAGTAAATAAGAAAGGTGAAAAAACGGTCTTATTGAAGTCAGCTGGTTATGAAAAGTCCAGAATTACTGTTATGCTTGCTGTTACTGCTGATGGACAAAAGCTTTGACCTTACGTTATATTGAAATGTAAAACAATGCCCAAAGAAAAGCTGTGTCCAGGAATTGTTTTTTGGGTCCAAGAAAAAGGTTGGATGACAGAGGAGTTAGTATTAGACTGGTTGAATGTGATATGGGGAAACGGCCAGGTTCTCTGAGAAACTCCCGCTCCATGCTAGTCCTTGATGCATTTTGAGGCCACCTTACGACAAGTGTTAAGGAAAAAATTGAGGCATTGAATTCCGATCTTGTAATAATACTGGGTGGTATGACTTCTCAGTTGCAAGTCTTGGATGTGGTGGTTAATAAACCATTTTAAGAGAATTTTCGAAAAGAATACAACAATTGGCTATTATCGGGCAATCATCCATTGACACCTTCAGGAAAAATAAAAAAAAAACCTCAGTCTCTCTTTTAGGAGAATGGATTGCAACTGCCTGGCAGAAGATTGAACCTGAATTGATAGTTAAAGGTTTCAGAAAATGCTGCATTTCCAATGATTTAAATGGGACAGGACAGAAGATGACATTTTGTGGGAGACTGAAAGCGTGAATGAAAATACTGATGATACAGATGTGACATCAATGAGTTCTCATTCTGAAAACAGTTCAGATTCTGAATAAACATTTCCGTTTTTTATTGTTATTTATGTAATATTAATTTTGTTTTACATTACTTAATTTTATTGACATGAATGTAACCTGTGTTATTAGCTATAATTACCTAAATAAATGCTTATATGATTGAATTTTATTTTCTTTGAATTCTTTTATGAGTATTATTTTTTTTCTAAATACAGTATCTTTATGAAAATTTCGGAGTCGCATTAAATTTGGGGTCGCGTTATATTCGGGCTAATATGATAGTAAGATTAGTGATTGACATGTTTCTCTGTAAATATATCTGAGAGATATTAACTGCTGCATACAGAAGCTCAGAACTTTCTAGAAACAGTCTAAAGAATGGTGGTTTTGACCTTGAAATGGCTCCAGTCAATGCAGTCATCACCTGGATAAATGTTATGTGCAAATGTTGTGTGTTCTTACTTTTAAAAATGACTTATACTGAACATATTGTAAATACAAAACTGCCTTTTAAATAGAATTTCCTGACAACTCTTATATACAGTAAATGTATTTTTTAAACTAGTTACAGTGAATAAATGTGTTTTTAAATTTTCATAATTACAACTGATAAAGAACAGGTGTTCAACAAAATGTGCATTGTCAGAAAAACTAGAATGTTATAACATGTACTATTGTTAGATAAAATCTTTATCATAATACATAATTTTAGATGTATTTATAAGGAAATAAAATAATGCAAAACTTATGAATTTTATTGATAAAATGAACAATCATTTATTGTGACATGATCACAATGCTGGGCTGCAATTTTTAATCATATTTTAAATTTATTTAATTCAAAATATATGCTCTCCACTTCTGGATTTAGTACTGTATAGTCTTGCTTCTGTACATCATACTTTTCCTTCTTTAACAATAGAGCCATGCTGGTCATCTATTAACTGCTATAAGGGGAAAAGTTTTGAATTGAAATAATGTAATTTTGAGTGCAAATTGGAAGTTTGTATATAGTTAATTGGGGCCTCCTGCCCCCAAACTTTCCATATCTGATCTCAGCTTATATCTATCTAATTCTGTTCTCGAGATTAAGGAAGGACAGACAGCCAGACAGACAATGACAGTAGGAATTTATAGGTCTACAATTTTTTCAAATTGCATCCCAATGAAAATTGCATTTATTGGTCATACACTGTCAACTTTGGCATCTTAACAATGACAAAGCTGATGGAGTGTCACCAATAAATGCAATATGTGACCTGTACAGTGAATCTGGCAGCCATGTTTAAATGGCTATCAGATTCACTGTACAGGTACTGCTTTCATACTTTACAATAAAAACTAACTAAACTAAAAATTCAACTAAAAATTGAATAAATTTAAAATGAAGATTGCCTAGTATTTATGTATCTACACTATATGGTGTTCAAAACGACAAAAATAATCACCGACACAGTTTCAAGAACGTAAAATAAGTTATTTTTTTCATCTCAATTGTTGGTACTACAACTATCTTCTTAGGCTTTGTTGCTTCCACATTCTTCTTGGATGCCAAGGTTAATGGGTATGAGTTATATATAAATAACTAAACACACCAAAAATAAAGTGAAAAAAGCACTGAAAACACATGAGCAAACTGCAAGAGATTCTTTCATGGTGAGAGACAGCTTGGATGCACAACAGATGGCATTTAAGCAGTGAGCTCATTTTTTTACTGTGTATGCAGTTCAAATATAGAAGCATCGTTTAAACTCAAACTTCTCTTGAATTTAGCATTCGAACTCTGGAATGTTCAAAGTTAATCATTTGGAATATGAGGTACCACTGTATTGTCTGGCCAACTTAGCTGTGATTCTTGACACAATTTCATGTGTAAATTAATTAAACTGGTCTATTTGTAAAATAGGGTGGTTCTTTTTCAGATACAGAACATAATATTTATTTGTGGAAGGACTGTTTTTGGAAGAAGAAAAATACATTTAAGTGATGTATCATTCTTCCAAGGAAAATGGATCTTTTAAATCAGGCAGTAATTTAGGAATTGATAGAATTTTCTTCTCTCCAAAATAGAAACCATGGATTGTTTATACATCATAATCAAAGCCATCAATTGCCATTGTTCCTAGAATGTCCTTTTTTGAACATTTTATCAGTGAAATAAAACTTGTCTCATCTTCACTGTTTGATTTTTGGCAAATTTTTTTTATTGTTTACTATGATACTTTAGCAATCTGACTTGCATACTTTGTGGAATGATCAAGAAGAATGATAAAATTGCCATTTTCAGCTTTTCTGCATTGAATGTTCTACAGAATCGTTTTGTTCTGCTGCAAAAAATTTGTTAAAACATTTACCCTTTATGGGTTAAACAAGAAAGCATACAAAAGAATACAAAAAAAAAAAAAAAAAGTTAAATTTCATATTGAATTCATTAACAACAAAAAATGAGTGCTTTAGAACAACTTCCTACCTATTACTCTTTCAAGACAAATCCAAAAGAATTGGAAAAATGTAAGTGACAGGCAAGTTTTATGTTGATTGAACTATATGTAATGCAATTTTCATAACTTATGTTGATTATTCTAAGTCTATATCTCTAGATTGACTTAGAATAATATAAGAGGAATTCTTGAATATGAGTATTTATGAAAAGCTTGTTTTATAGCATTCATTGTCAATAATTTAAAATTATCAGAATGATTTTACAATTAAATTTTAAAGTAAATCTTTCAGCATCTAATTTCAGAAAATTTCATAAAATTGTAAAGTGTTATAATGTTTTCATTTTTTATTTGAGTAAAAAGAACATAAGAGGAAGATATATTGAAGAACAATTTGATGCATGTTATAAAGTTGATAAAATAAAACACATATACAATAGCTTTAAAAACCATCATCCAGATCATTTTGCTGTTTGCAAGGTATTGTAACACTCAAGGGAAGAATTAAAATGAGGACTTTATTTAGTTCATCATTATCAGTATTTTGTTATAAAAATGTTTCATAATTAAGAATTAGGTTGTGAAGAGATGTATCAGATTCTATTACTGTCTATTATGACATCTATTAATACTTTTCAATATCATATATTATTTTGAATCATACAAGTGGTACAAGTGTCATTGATAGCAAAGTGGTAAGTTCAGGAAATTCTGTGCCCTTGTGTTGCATTTCATGACAGAGTTTTAAACAGTTATTTTCCAGCAAGATAATACTTAGTTTCGTACAGCTACAGTTTCTCAGGTGTCTCAGTGTGGCAATGTCTTCATCATATCGCCACACTTTCTTGACTTGTCTCATCTCCAGATTTGTTCTATTGAGTGTTTGTGAGACTATATGGGATGCCATCTATGATCTGGAACAGCAGTTGTAACATCTGTAAATAAATCTAATTGCAGGATAGTATATACTGCATGTATACTTCCATGTCTGACCATATCATCACATGTATCCAAGGCAAGAGGAGGTCTTAGAAGGTACTGAAGATTGATTTAAATTATACCCATTGTGTCACAAGAAATTATTCATTTGCCTATGACACTATAATCACTTATTAGTAGTTATTACTATAGTCGTTACATTTGCACTAGTAAAATTTCATTCAGCTTCAATGCCTCCACCTTGGTGCATAACTTTTTTTTGCCAATGAGTGTATATAATTTCATACTTGTCAACTTTACATTATAGATGAGACTGACTTAGTAACTAGGAAAGGCTGATTTTGAAATGCAAAGATCGAGAGCAAAAAAATAATTTGTAAAAAATTGTTGAAAAACTTGTGGCACTTTTAAGCATTTATTCAATCTTTATTCTTTTTATCACAATAACTGGTTTATAATATTGACTTTTCCTATTAGACAGATTAATAGTAGTAAAAAAGTAGAATACAGAATAATAATACACTGTACTATACGTAATAAGTATTATATGAAAAGCTTAGACACAGCTAAATATTACAAGCAGGTTGCTAAACAGTTAACCAAAAACACCAGATTTGGCATCAAAAACACTGAGTTGGCAACAATAAGTATTTTTTGGGTTTTTTTCTCTTTCTGAAATGTGGTTACTAAAGAGGGCCATTTTATGAAGTCTATTGTGGGGTTTAGCCAGGCCCCAATGGGGAGGTTGTGTGGTGAAGAATGGGGCTCAATGTATCTAGAATGGACTACTGAAAATTTCTAAGGGTTTTTTGATTATTCAGATTTGTTCCCAGGTTTAGGCTCTGGCCACTTGGTATCATTTGCCAACTGGCAATTATTATCAAGAATATTGCCAGATTTTCAAATCAGCTTTCTCATAGAATGGAAGATCTTATGTACGTACATTTTGAAATAATTTTGTAGATGTCAGTTTTTTGGGGAAAAAATTTAATTTTTCATAATTTAATCAGAAATTTAAAGTTTCCATTAAAATTCATGTATGTATAAGAGAATTCTTGTAGGTCTAGCAACATTGAAGTCAAAGAAAATGTGTAACGATGGAGAGTGGACAGTTTCTCAAAAAAAGCTTTATAAGCAAACTTTAGATTTTTTGTATTGGTCGTAAATTTGTGTTTGTGAACAGTGCAATAAAGGTGCTATGTTATCTCAGAGTGGCAGAGAATTTCTAATTTAGGCTAACAACCATTTTGAAAGGTGGATTCTCAGCCTTTAAAGACAGAGGATTAGCAACTATATAATTTCTTTATTTGATACTATTTTGAAAGTTTTTCTGAGTGCAGTGCACATTATTAAACATTAATATGAACTGTCTTTATTAGAAAATCATTTGATGCTTTGGCAATATTTTGTCATTCCCAGTTTTTTATTTTTTTATAAGTATTTACTTGTATATAAATCAACATAGAAAATGGTTAGATTGTTTGTGATGATTTTATATTAACACAGTTTATCCAAAATTAGAAGAAAATATGTTTTACATTAATTATTATAAAAAATTACCAGAATTTACTTTTTATTTATTTATTTTGAAATATATTTGTTTATGTATTAACATATACTTTATCTGTATATTATTTAATTAAATTAAAATTTTATATTTAGCTTTGAGATACACTACATCTGAAGGAGAATTAAAAGACAGTGCTGCCAGATTAACTAATAATTTGGTGAATGTTAGGTAATAAAAATATTTTTTAAATTACATTATCAAAATTTAATTTTAAAGTTTGTAAATTTTGTTTTTAAAGAGCAATTATTAATCATTTTACGCCAAAAATTGATACGTGGTCTGCAGCAAATCATTTATCAGCCTTAACTGAAGAGCAGGTAACATTTTATTGTCTTTATTTACGATGTTTAAGGTAAAAATTCTGAATCAATTGTTAAATTTAAGGTATTAGAAGTTGTCCGCAGTAATTATGATACTTTGACACTGAAACTTCAGGATAATTTAGATCAGTTCGAACGATATTCCGAAAAGCCTCGTGAATCATCATTTTTTACTCAAATGGTAAAATTATTTTTATTAATGGCTTTTAATTTTATTGAAAATAAAATTGATTTATTTAATGGCTTTTAATTTTATTGAAAATAAAATTAAAAGCCATTAAATAATTAACAAAACTTTTATTTAAGTAAAATAATAAATTATTAATGTTTTATAGGTTAGAAACATCATATCCGAATTTAGACAAAATTTAAATTTTACAACATTAGAAATGCATAATGTGCTTCAAGAATTTTCTACAATTAATTAAATTTGTTACATACCCAAGTTTTTATCTTCAGATTAAAGAAAGATGAATTATTTGAAATTTATCAAAATGTTTAAAATTAATTTTTTGTACGTTATTAAAATAATATATCTTTCATGTTAAACTACAAGTAATAAAGTTTTTCACACACCTTTCTCTGGAGTAAATAAATATTTAAAAATTTAGTTGTAAATTCTTCATAAGTTCATGAATTAATGTAGGAAATATTAATATAAATTTGAATATTACATTTATTTTTAAGTGAGAATGATTGTTTTTCTCAAATTATATTTATAAAAAGATTTTCTTTTACAAAATCAGGTTTCACTTTAGTTTTGTGATGTATTAAAATATATTCTTGTATATATTTTTTACTATTTCTGACTTCAGGAATCAAATAAATTCTCTAAAAAATTAGAAAAATTTTTGAAATACTCCAAAATTTAATAATTTTTAAATCAAAATTCTATATTCTTTTCAAACAGAGAAAGGATTTAAACTTGTAAGATTAATATTTGAAGATAGTAATCCTATTTTCATGAATTAATAATTTTTGTTGGATGTTAATGGGGTTTAAGTTATCTTTAGGATAATTTTTATGAAAAGATATTAAGATATAATAATCATTAAATGTTAATACAATAATTTTGCAATAAAAGTATTTTGTAATAAATTATAATTTCCTTTATTGCAAACATTAAAATGCATTTCCTTTAATGATAATGAGTTGCCTAAAATGAAGATAATTTCATAAGAATATGAAGTTTTCTGATGAAGGCATATCTGTTTAAATATTTATCCCAAGAAAATTATTCAGATTTTTAGAGAAAAATTTGTACAATTATGAGATTTAATTAGTTGCAAGATTAAACTATTTCATTGCCATGGTTCGTTTAATTTACATGTTTGTTATATATATATATATATATATTGACTGGATAAGGCCGATCGATGTGAATGTAATTTATATTAATTATCTACACATATCAGAAATTATCCATAACCGGTATTTTTTCATGTGTTCTGTATAATTAAACGCTGTAGAATGCTGGACATTGAGAATGATTTTCATATATGTGCAGCCGTTTTTATGAGACATGTATATAAAGTATGTATTGATTTAATGTTTTATTAAAAATATAACCAAATTATATTGACTCGTTTTAACTGATATAACACATTTAAATTATATATGATATAAAAATATTTTTTAAATTACATTATCAAAATTTAATTTTAAAGTTTGTAAATTTTGTTTTTAAAGAGCAATTATTAATCATTTTACGCCAAAAATTGATACGTGGTCTGCAGCAAATCATTTATCAGCCTTAACTGAAGAGCAGGTAACATTTTATTGTCTTTATTTACGATGTTTAAGGTAAAAATTCTGAATCAATTGTTAAATTTAAGGTATTAGAAGTTGTCCGCAGTAATTACGATACTTTGACACTGAAACTTCAGGATAATTTAGATCAGTTCGAACGATATTCCGAAAAGCCTCGTGAATCATCATTTTTTACTCAAATGGTAAAATTATTTTTATTAATGGCTTTTAATTTTATTGAAAATAAAATTGATTTATTTAATGGCTTTTAATTTTATTGAAAATAAAATTAAAAGCCATTAAATAATTAACAAAACTTTTATTTAAGTAAAATAATAAATTATTAATGTTTTATAGGTTAGAAACATCATATCCGAATTTAGACAAAATTTAAATTTTACAACATTAGAAATGCATAATGTGCTTCAAGAATTTTCTACAATTAATTAAATTTGTTACATACCCAAGTTTTTATCTTCAGATTAAAGAAAGATGAATTATTTGAAATTTATCAAAATGTTTAAAATTAATTTTTTGTACGTTATTAAAATAATATATCTTTCATGTTAAACTACAAGTAATAAAGTTTTTCACACACCTTTCTCTGGAGTAAATAAATATTTAAAAATTTAGTTGTAAATTCTTCATAAGTTCATGAATTAATGTAGGAAATATTAATATAAATTTGAATATTACATTTATTTTTAAGTGAGAATGATTGTTTTTCTCAAATTATATTTATAAAAAGATTTTCTTTTACAAAATCAGGTTTCACTTTAGTTTTGTGATGTATTAAAATATATTCTTGTATATATTTTTTACTATTTCTGACTTCAGGAATCAAATAAATTCTCTAAAAAATTAGAAAAATTTTTGAAATACTCCAAAATTTAATAATTTTTAAATCAAAATTCTATATTCTTTTCAAACAGAGAAAGGATTTAAACTTGTAAGATTAATATTTGAAGATAGTAATCCTATTTTCATGAATTAATAATTTTTGTTGGATGTTAATGGGGTTTAAGTTATCTTTAGGATAATTTTTATGAAAAGATATTAAGATATAATAATCATTAAATGTTAATACAATAATTTTGCAATAAAAGTATTTTGTAATAAATTATAATTTCCTTTATTGCAAACATTAAAATGCATTTCCTTTAATGATAATGAGTTGCCTAAAATGAAGATAATTTCATAAGAATATGAAGTTTTCTGATGAAGGCATATCTGTTTAAATATTTATCCCAAGAAAATTATTCAGATTTTTAGAGAAAAATTTGTACAATTATGAGATTTAATTAGTTGCAAGATTAAACTATTTCATTGCCATGGTTCGTTTAATTTACATGTTTGTTATATATATATATATATATTGACTGGATAAGGCCGATCGATGTGAATGTAATTTATATTAATTATCTACACATATCAGAAATTATCCATAACCGGTATTTTTTCATGTGTTCTGTATAATTAAACGCTGTAGAATGCTGGACATTGAGAATGATTTTCATATATGTGCAGCCGTTTTTATGAGACATGTATATAAAGTATGTATTGATTTAATGTTTTATTAAAAATATAACCAAATTATATTGACTCGTTTTAACTGATATAACACATTTAAATTATATATGATATAAAAATATTTTTGTGTGTTTGTTTTACATCTAATATATATAAAAAAGGTGAAAAAAATTCAAAAATGTAGTTGCGTTAGTGGCTCCATCTGTGATTAAAGAGAGTAAACAAATTATATAAATAGAAATTTGAGGAAGGATTTCAATGTAAAATTATTAATTTCGTTGGCATATTGAGTCATATTTTTTTGGCTTTCCTCATTTGCTTGATTTTATTGATTTAACAATATTGGTCTTATGATCTGGAAGTACAGTACAGTACATTGTATCCCCACACTAAAGCCTTGGAAGATCCCTCCTCCATAATTATCTTCGAAATGTTCGAGTGATAACACATTAGATCATTTAGATTTAGAATAACCCACAAATGATATAAGTTTAAACGGAAATAAGTCGCTATCGTCATCCGGTTGATGGGATTATGATCGGACGTGTAATAAATATAGAAATAGCTTAGTTATAAATATAGAAAATAAGATAACAGTTCGGAGGAGGACAACTACATTTCTCGAAAACATTCAGTAAAATTCATCGGTAGATACTGTATACAATTGTTTAGAACATACGTAATGGAAACGTCCGTAATAATTTTTATACATTTAAAAATTTTCCCGAAGGACGAATTAATACGAAAATAACGAGTTTTCAGTCACTGTTTTGCGTTCTGTATTCTCACAATAATAAATAAATTTACAAAAATTTAATGTAATAAATTTAAGATTTTTATCGTATTACTAACATTTATTTTATGGTAATTTGTATTGAATAATTAGTTACTAGCAATCTTTTTTTTTTTCTAACGATTATCAGTATTAGGTGTCTGTAATGATTATTTTGGCTTTAAATGAACAAAGAAATAGGTAAAACTTCATAGAAATAGTGCGGTGAGATTTGACACCATTTTATGAATACGATTTCGTATTGTATTATTAGTGTAGAATTTTTACAAATTCATTAAAATTTCAGCTGAAATCAGGTATATTCAAGTAAATTTTACATGTTGGCATTTAGTAAAAGTTAGAAGAAATCACTAAAATACATTAAAGTTATAATTTCTTTCACTATTGAACTAAATATTAAAAATTTAATAATTACAGTAAATATTTTAAATTTCCTCATTCGATTCATTTAACGATTGGATTTTTAAACTAGAAAATTTAGAGTTAAATATTGACGAATGGTCAATGTTAAATTTATATCATTAAAATTACGGAAAAATTGGATTTAAAAATATTGATAATTATGAATTAAGGAAGTTCTTTGAAAGAAGAGTTTTAAAAAGAACAAAACGGGAAGAACAATTCATTTATCTATAAATAAACCAATCGCAATTGATTGATAAACAGTTCTTGGAAATACACTCCTATAATATTAGACCTATATAAAGCCTGCATGCCCATAATGGATAGCTGTGGTTCTGCTTCTCTGTGGCGGTAGCTTCACACGTGCCAGTCATGTCTCTCCACCAGAAGCAAGTGCGCGTCCTTGAATTATTCGAGAGATTGAACTACATTGTTCGCAAACATCATGCTGTACCCGATCCTCGATTAAAGGACGTAGTAGGCATTTTGCCTGTTGGAGCTGTTTTTTCTTGTTTCTATCCTCCACACTTGAATGAAGCTAGGAGATTGTGCGAAGCTTATTTAGGTAAGAATTTTAGCAGATTTTGACAGTGACTATAATTGAATAACGATAGTAATAATTAAACAAATTTATAGCTGCAAAAGATTTCGATGATTTCATCGACTTGGCTAAGAATGCTCGCCAATTCGTAAACGAAACCTTATTCGCTTTTGCCACGGAAGTTGCTATACTTCACAGGGAAGATTGTAAGGGTCTGAGTGTACCTCCAGTACAAGAAGTATTTGTAGATAAATTCATTAATGCTGTTACCATTAACCAAGCATATATTCAGGCTCTTACCAGAACTGCAGCGGACGAGGTAAATTTTGCTCTAAGTTTTCTGTTGTTAATAATTAATAAGTTAACAAAATTCTGAATTGTTCTAGACCCCAATTATTGTAAATCTGAAAGAATCTGGCAATGTTTTGGATCCAGAGTACAAACTTGCCTATTTCCGTGAAGATATCGGCGCAAATGCTCATCATTGGCACTGGCACATTGTATATCCATCCATCTGGGATCCTAAAGTTTTCGGGAAGAAGAAGGATAGGAGAGGAGAATTGTTCTATTATATGCATCAACAGATGTGTGCTAGGTTAGTTTGGAAAGCTTTTAATCGTCCCACGTATTAACAGTTTTGAAAATTTGTGCTAAACTATTTTATTATATTAGATACGATTGCGAGCGACTTTCAAATGGCATGAACCGTATGGTGCCTTTCCATAACTTTAAAGAATTTTTGGAAGGTTATGATCCCCATTTAGCTCACTTAGCTAGTGGAAGATATTACGCTTTCCGTCCAGAAGAAATGGCTATGAGTGATATGAAAGAAGTAGATGTTCAAGACATGGAAAGATGGAGAGAGAGAATTTTGGATGCCATTCATCTTGGCCACGTTCACGATACTCACGGAAAAGAGGTCGCGCTTGATGACGAACACGGTGCAGATCTCTTAGGTTCACTGATTGAATCCAATGCGGAATCTATTAATCCTCTGTATTATGGTAGCCTTCACAACTGGGGACATGTCATGATGGCTCATATTCATGACCCCGATGGTAAATTTTTGGTGAGTATATTTATTTTTTGACTCGTAATTACTGCAATTGTACTTCAAAGTCAAAATTATGCTTAATTTCTTAGGAAACACCAGGAGTTATGACCGATACTGCTACTTCTCTGCGAGATCCCATTTTCTACCGTTATCATAGATTTATAGATAACATGTTCCAAGAATATAAAGCTCACTTACCAACTTACGGTCAAGAACAGGTACATTTTTTAATTCAAAAAATGACTTAACATCGGTTAAATTAGTCAAAATATTGAAAAACTACGTTTAATAATCGTTAAAGTATACACCATTTATTTATGAAACTTTATCTCGTATGTAAATAATATATAAAAAGAAATTTAATCCTTTTGGCAAACTTCTGTAATCATTAAATTAAAACTGCGTTAAGAAGCACTGTTTACTTAATGAAGTCATTTACCGAATATTAATCATCTAATATTTGTGCATCGAGAACTCTTTTGCTTATAATTTAACGATACAAAGTATTTGCTTAATTGCGAAAGAATACCAAGCAGATTATAATCAGATGTAAATTAATTTTCAGTTGAATTTCCCCGACGTATCAATTGTCGGAGTTACCGTTAATGCACGAACTAATGATGTCATCAACACTTTTATGAAAGAAGACGAATTGGAACTTAGTCACTCCATTAACGTTGGACGTCAGGGATCAGTAAAGGTAAATAAAATGGAAGAGAATATTGTGAAAATTAATGAAATATCTATCTATATTTCTCGTTTACTTCTTCTATTTCTTACGTTTCTCATTCATAAATTATTTAACCAATAGGTAAGATATCAACATTTGGATCACGAATCGTATTCTTATACTATCGACACAGTAAATAACGGAAGCACAGCTAAGAAAGCAACAGTCAGAATATTTTTAGCTCCGAAATACGACGAACTCGGTAACGAAATCCAAATCGATACCCAAAGAAGACTTTTCATTGAACTCGACAAGTTTACTACCGAAAGTAAGTAATAAACAAATTTAAAGAAGTGTATGGAAGTTGAAATTCTTAAGGATTATTTTCCATTAGTAAAACCCGGCAAGAACACTATCGTGAGAAGTTCGGTAGATTCCAGCGTTACTCTCTCTCATCAATACACATTCGAGGAATTGGAGAAGGGAGAAGGTTTGGACGAAAATAGAACCGAGTTCTGCAGTTGCGGTTGGCCACAACATTTGTTGGTACCCAAAGGTAATGTCAAGGGCATGGTGTTCCATCTTTTCGTCATGCTTACTGATTTCGATCACGATAAGGTACGTGACTTCATACTAGTTTCTCTGTTCCGGTAATTTTACCATCGCATCTCTAACGATGATTTTTTTTCGTTTGCCAGGTCGGCGATGGACTGAGTAGTAGAGCTTTATGTGCCGATGCCGTCAGTTATTGCGGCGCCATGGACGAGAAATATCCAGATAAGAGATCTATGGGATTCCCATTCGATCGTAACATACCCGTACACGATCATCACGAATTCTTGACTTCCAACATGTCCCTAAAAGAAATCACAATTAGATTTATTCCATAAATATCAATAAAAATTTTAAATCGTGAAACTAATTTTTTTGGGAAAATCGAAAAATTAGTTTCATTGATGTAAGACATTTCCAAATGAATTAAAATTAATTCGGTGCAACAAGAATAAAAATATGTAAAAAGATTTTCCGATAAATAAAATATTTTGAATTCATTTATAAGTCAAATTTTCTTAAAAATTTACTAAAATATATTTTTCAATTAATTAATTAAGAAAAGCGCGTATCGACTGTATTTACGCTTTAATGAAGATTGAATCAATTACTAAAGTTTGTGACATTTTTACTTAAAATACAAATGTTAACGATCATTGAGTTTAAATTAGTTGTGTTTATTGGCTGGCAATGGGTTGAGATTCAATTTCTTTTTATAATGGATACAACGATTATAAAATACTTCGAATTNTTCTTTGCGAAATAGAAAGTTATTTCGTGACGAGCTATCTCTGGATGAGATGTTTGAAATTCTTGAAGAATGAAAGAAAACTCTTACTCTTGTGATATGCAACGATTTTGGTATCTTTCCACTGTTCATTGCTAACGATAAAGAATTCTAAAGACGAGAGAGATACTTATATTTTCTCTTTATCCACTCAAAAGTAGTTTATTTTCGGGGAAAAAAAATATTGAATCTATGGATAAGTCTCATTATAGTTTAAAAATGAAATAAGTTTTAAATTTTGTCGTGCCCGATAAATGACGATAAAATATTTTTAAGAATAATAAAAAAAAAAGCTTTAAAATTCACTTCTAAAAACTTCTGTTTGTTTATAATTACCGTGAATTAAATAACACAGTAAAAATTAAAGCTTCTATTAATAATAAAACCTGAAAATTTCTTAACAGTTTACCTTATTAACTAAATCAAATATTGAATAAATTTAAATTTCATTTATTAAATAAACTGAATGAATCTTATTCAAAACATTCAGTCAGTTTTAAAATCGTATTTATAATTTTAAAATTGTATTAAACAAATTTTACTTTAAACGTAAAGTAAATTTATTTAATACAAGTCATACGTTGATTAAAAATTTAACGTGTTTTAAACTTCTATAAGTGTAATTAACACCAAAGCTTGGATAGAATTAAACTAATTTGTGTTAGGATAACGTAGGTGTAGGATAATAAGTAAATTACGACTAACAGGAAACATATTCTAGTTTCTAAAATAGATAATTTTCAGGTTTTAGAACGTCTAAAAATTTTTACAGAGTAAATTTATTGAATATTTTATACTATAAAATTTTTTGTAAAGTTATAAAAAAACGATTTCTGATATGGAGAAGCAGTAGCGCTTCTGATCTAATATATAGGCCTACAATATATGAAAAATATATCCTTAACGAGATGCATCAAATATTTCATTCGAGAGAAAAAAAACTATTTTCGCAGGAAATTCTACCGAAAATTGTCTATATATCTGTTAAATCTCAAAGATTTTATGAAAGGAAAAACTCCTTGCTATCAGTTTTGTCTTTAATTAAAATGACACTCAAAGCTCATAGTTGCATCAATTTTATAAACTGCGTAAGATCAGGTCAAACTCTGCCCGATAAATTTTTTGATTTTTTTTTCTGTTAAGCAGTCTTCCTTATTCACAATAAATATTCTATAATACTGTCTTTAAAAAACATGAAAAGTATCAAAAGCTTCTAAAAAAGCATCTCAAATAATAGAAACTATTTCCCATTTATAGAAACTTGAGTAACTTCTAAACAGTTTTTATTGTAGGTTATTTATTTTGAGGTTTATATTAACGCAAATATTAATTAATTATAAATTTTACATTAAATTAATAATTGCTAGAAAGAAAACAATCACGTTTATTATAATTAACAATAAGTATTATGTGAAGTATTTTAAGACCATTGAAACTTAATTCATCGGTAGATTAAATGTTTGAGATTATAAAAATATTTAAGCCTATAAACCAGTACAGCTTAGGCGTACTCAGAGGAAGCGGAGATGGTATATGCCCCTTAACCAGATATTAAAAATAAATAAATTAATAAGATAACAAAAGTTACCTTTTCTTTGTGAAGAAAAAGCACACATATTTAAATATTTACATATATAAATGGAGAGTGTAGTCCTCCTACATTCTACATGTATTTTTACAAGTGTTTTTGGATTTAATAGAAAATATTTATGTACAAGTTTATTTACGAATGTGCTATTGAGCCAGGACTTTAAACTTTCTGTGCTATAACCATCGAAACTGTGACAGTCTGGTGAATCCTATGAACTCCCCAGAATAATGTTTTTAAATCATAAAGTAAAATACAAAGAATTAGAAAAGAAACTAATTATATTGAAATACAGTTATTAAAATATAAGACAAGAAAACAAATTTATGATATTATTGATATATTAATATGTATAACCGTCATGTGATTTGAAAATATTTGCGATTTCTATTGGTGACAAACACATGGTTTGTTTGTCTACATTCGTAATTGAAGGAAATGTTATATTTCAGTTAAATGTTTGTGAAAGTAGATATATTGATAACCATCTAGTATAAGTTGTTGATGTTTTTATTTGTACATAAAATATAGAAAAGTTACTATTTATATATTTTTTAACTATTACAAACGTTTATAAATTACATAAAATGAATTTAGACCCGTCGATAGTCAGGGCTCAAAGCATACAATAAATGAATTGCCTTTTTAAGATAAAAATAATAAATGATTTTTTTGAAAATCTTCAAATTCAATTTTTAAACTGGGAATGAAGACAGATGTCTTTAGAACTGTTCCATTGTTTAAACCAATTCTCAGTTGGGTTTTAATTATCAATGGCTAAGAATGAAGATGGCCAAATACTACATTTTACGGCATATAAAATGCAATTTTTGTCCAAAAACAAAGTTAAAAAGTCATCCCGAGTCTTATATGAAGTTGCGATCTCCCATAGGCTAATGAATTTCCTAAACGGTTTTCAGTAGGCTACACCTGGCCCAATTCTCGAATAAAAATGTTATTGTTTAATTAAATACATTACTATTATTCGCTACAATTAGACAGCCTGTGCATATATTCATGTTGAATACTTTAGTGATAAATTACGTCTTTTAAACTTCTTTTTTTTCTTGATAAATAATAGTGTGCATTTTGATTTTACTTTTTAAAACCAGAATACAACAAAAAGATAGAAAAATTAGGCCAAGTGCCAAAGGCGCGGGATAGCTTAAATACAGTTAATATTTTTTCTCTAAATATTCTTTTATGTTTATTATTTAAAAAAGAAAAAAGAAAAAGGTTATAACAGTTATAAATCGAATGCCTGTTGAAGCAGGTAGGTAAATTAAAAAAGAAAATTTAAGAAATAATAAAAAAATTCATTAAAATTATTTAAATTTCGAGAAATATAATAAAAAAAAAGGATCTTTGAGATACACCCAAACGAAAAAATGGAGGGAACACACAAGATGAAGATTGTAGGTATTTCGAAGGTACACGTAAAAATAGACTATCGTAATAAATAAAGCCATTAAAAATTTTAAAATAAAGTAAGCGATCGAAATATTTGATACGCTCAAAAAACGAAGAAAACCTAATCTAATCTTTGCAGAGTTAGGATTTTGAGTGTACGGTCATTTATTAAAAGATAAGTAAATTTTATCAAGAGCTCTAGCAATTTTTTTCAAAAGGAAGGCGCAGCAATAGACCAAATGGGTAATCTATAATCAATGCAAGACTGAAAATTAGTAAAAAAAAAACTCTTAATGCACTTTTAAAAAGTAGCCATAATATTTTACGAGATTTACCTATTTTATTAATATGACTTTTAAAAGTAAGTTTATTATTAAACATTATTCCCAGATCTTTGAACGACGTAACATAATTAATAGGAGTCGAGTCAATGTAAAAAGTAAGTAAAATAGTATTGAGAATTAGAGCTAAACACATAACCACAAATTTTGTAAATTAATTCTGAGATTATCAGATTCAAATAGGTTTTTAGCAAGCAAACATCAGACTATAGGATTTAAGATGACGAAGAAGAGTGTTAACTAATATATATTGAGATAAAAAGATCACTGAGAGTAGATCCTTGTTGAACACTACATAAAGGTCTAAAATCAAAAAATTCAAAATCGCTTATTTTGATTTTACATTTTCGTAGCAAAATATAATTATTAAAAATTGCGTGAAACCATCCAACGAAAATGTCTAGGCTTGTTGAGTGAAGGAGTCATTTTCCTGCACGATAATATAGGGCCTCACATTGCTCTTCACACACAGCAATTGCTCCAAAAATTCAAATGGCAATTGTGGAGACATCCCATTCCCATGCAACAGAAGACATAATTTTTTTTTTTTCAACTTGGAATGGAAAAGCTGCTCTGGTCTTACGATCAGATAAATGATCAACAAGGTGATTATATCGAAAAATTCTTGTATTCGTTTGTTATCTAAAACATGTTTCTTTTTGATAATCGAGTTTATCAACCCTTGTAATTTAAAATATTTTTTGCTAAGAAATCGGATTTAGTATGAACATGTAAT
>NW_019384734.1:518624-545409 GCF_000671375.1 Centruroides sculpturatus | reverse complement strand
AAATTCTGTAATGTTGCATCTGCAGGTGTATAGGAACTTTATAGGTAATTCAATGATCCAAAATGTAGAATTTAATTATATTTATTTTGGTTGATTACATACATTATTATATGCATTTTGGGCCAACTTTCATTTTATGGCCATTCATCAGTAACTAAAATTATTAAGAGATAGGAGGTATAAGTACAAAATTAATTTAAAAAATAAAAATCTGAATAA
This sequence comes from Centruroides sculpturatus, assembly GCF_000671375.1. Classification (NCBI taxonomy): domain Eukaryota; kingdom Metazoa; phylum Arthropoda; class Arachnida; order Scorpiones; family Buthidae; genus Centruroides; species Centruroides sculpturatus. Next base: position 545,190 of record NW_019384734.1, on the reverse strand, counting down.
AGTAAATAGTCTTCTTTCTGCCATGTCCAATCGTCAGAAAACAATAACAGTCTTTCTTCACAGAGACAACCTTTTATTTTTAGGCCATACCTCTGCTGAATTATGCAAAACAGTTAAAAAAACATTAAGTGACGATAAGCCAATTACAAAATATATAGACAATTTTAATTAAAATGACTGACAGTATTTTTAAAAAAATTAAAAATCTGAAGAAACTAAATTATCTTCTTTCTGCCATAAAAAATACTGTTGGTCATTTTAATGAAAATTGTGTATATATTTTGTAATTGGCTTATCATCACTTAATGTTTTTTTTTTTTAACTGTTTTGCATAATTCAGCAGAGGTATGGCCTACAAATAAAAGGTCGTCTCTGTGAAGAAAGACTGTTATTGTTTTCTGATGATTGGACATTATATTTAATTAATTAATTTCTAAATACTTTGTCCTAGAGGGAGGTGTTAGGTGCCATATCTTATTAAATTTAATAATTATAATTAAATTAAATATTGGGTTTAGAGATGTTTGTATATGCAGAACATGCTCATGAAATAAAACCCATAAAAAAAATATATATAAATTATTCATTTTATCTGTAGTTCTCTGCAAATAACATACTACATATACTATATAAAAATCTAGAAACATTAATGTTAATCACATTTTCATAACAAAAAACAGCAATATTAAATATATCACACAGTATACATGTGTTATAATCACAAACACCAATAATACATAAACTTCATAAAACAGTTGATGGTAGTAGTTTTGAATTGACTTCAGTCCAACATAACATTGACTTTGATCTAACTTGACATCAATATCAACCAGTCATTACATTTAAATCACACAATAATAATAATAAAATAACAAATGTACTTACAAATCACTCTAATATGAAAAAGCCAAGATATTACTGGACTTCGTTCCATCTGAAAGAAAGATTTTGATCATGTGTTGATTTACTGAACACATTAGAATAAGTACAGTATTAAATAAAAATATTCATCATGTTCATTCCTAATACAGCAAAATCTCATTTTAACAAATCACTCAGGCCTCTGAATATCACCCATTATATCATTAACAATGGATTTACACACACCCAGAAAAATATCCATTATTCAAAAAAATTTGTTTTTTTTAACCCCCAACATGTAAGAAATACTTGTACTTGAAATTATTCAGTCTCTTCAGGCCTCTATCCTTTATACAAGCACATATGTTACCAGATCATATATTATGCAGTACTTGTGTATGACAAAGCCAACAGAAACCATATATACCGTAAACACAAAAAGAGCATGCATCCCAATATNCTTAAAGTTTTTTTTAACTGTTTTGCATAATTCAGCAGAGGTATGGCCTACAAATAAAAGGTCGTCTCTGTGAAGAAAGACTGTTATTGTTTTCTGATGATTGGACATTATATTTAATTAATTAATTTCTAAATACTTTGTCCTAGAGGGAGGTGTTAGGTGCCATCTCTTATTAAATTTAATAATTATAATTAAATTAAATATTGGGTTTAGAGATGTTTGTATATGCAGAACATGCTCATGAAATAAAACCCATAAAAAAAATATATATAAATTATTCATTTTATCTGTAGTTCTCTGCAAATAACATACTACATATACTATATAAAAATCTAGAAACATTAATGTTAATCACATTTTCATAACAAAAAACAGCAATATTAAATATATCACACAGTATACATGTGTTATAATCACAAACACCAATAATACATAAACTTCATAAAACAGTTGATGGTAGTAGTTTTGAATTGACTTCAGTCCAACATAACATTGACTTTGATCTAACTTGACATCAATATCAACCAGTCATTACATTTAAATCACACAATAATAATAATAAAATAACAAATGTACTTACAAATCACTCTAATATGAAAAAGCCAAGATATTACTGGACTTCGTTCCATCTGAAAGAAAGATTTTGATCATGTGTTGATTTACTGAACACATTAGAATAAGTACAGTATTAAATAAAAATATTCATCATGTTCATTCCTAATACAGCAAAATCTCATTTTAACAAATCACTCAGGCCTCTGAATATCACCCATTATATCATTAACAATGGATTTACACACACCCAGAAAAATATCCATTATTCAAAAAAATTTGTTTTTTTTAACCCCCAACATGTAAGAAATACTTGTACTTGAAATTATTCAGTCTCTTCAGGCCTCTATCCTTTATACAAGCACATATGTTACCAGATCATATATTATGCAGTACTTGTGTATGACAAAGCGAACAGAAACCATATATACCGTAAACACAAAAAGAGCATGCATCCCCATATGTAGCTCATTAGCACTTCACTTGGCTTCATAATCTGTTAAAAAACTTGTCCATCTTTATTTATTTTGATGCCACATTTCTGTCTATTGAATACAACAGCCACTCAATATTAATAATGTCATGCACTGTATAACCTGTACATTTATGCTGAAACTTGTCAGGAAGGTCTTCACGACTTCGAAACACTTGATGACCTCACTAAATTTTGATATTACACTTGGAACTGCATCAAAATGTTAACTAGGTGGCTTCTCATCAATTGCATCAGCCTGTTGACTCTCTTTATACTTCACAATTCTTCCATTATACATATCCCAAATGTAATAATTGTATCATCAAACTCTACAAATTCTTGGAAACACCCAAATATTAATTAAACGTTGAAAAACACGTATTTACAATAGATGGAGCTAGAATAAATCCTCCTTTTAGTGGATCCATAACTTATTCCAAGTTATGGATCCACTAAAAGGAGGTAAAATTACATTGATTTGGTGAAATCTGGAAAAAAAAATCTATTATTCTGAGAAATCCATTATTCCACAATCCGTTAGAATGAGATTCTACTGTGTGATCTTAAGCTGTATATGTAATTAAATTACATATACAGCTTACATATACATAATTGTTGAAAATGTTTTCAATTTAAAACATTTTCAACAATTATGAAAATTACACATGTACAGTACACACATGCACATCAGAAAATCATCAGAAAATTATGTAAAATCACAGCAAATTTAACTTTCACAAACTTTTATTTCCCTGAAAAGCATTTTAATTAAATCAGTCATTGTCAAATACATTCTGCATATGTAACAAACAATTATTTTATTGTGGCATCGTCACAATGCCAGGATGCAATTTTTAATCATATTTTTAATTTATTTAATTTAAAATGTATGTTCTCCACCTCAAATTAGAAGTGCCTTGCCCCTGTACATCATACTTTTCCTGTTAGAAATAGAGTCTGCCAGTCATTAACTCCTTTCATGGGAAAATTTTTTTAATTGAAATAATATGACTTCCAGTGCAAACCAGAAGTTCGTATATAGTTAATCAGGACCTCCTCTCCTAAGCTTTCCATATCTGGTTTCATCTTTCGTCTATCTGACTTGAGATTAAGGATGGATGGCCAGACAGATGACAATGGGAATTTATAGGTCTACAATTTTTTTTCAAAATGCAGCCCCATTTTTAATATAATACTTCCTAAATTTACTCAGTTATAATTTAAAACTTTTCAATGAAAAAACACATAAATAAAATCATTGTTCATTATATATTGTAAGATAATTTTAATCAGCCAATCTGAGAAAGATATAATTATTAGATTTGTTTAACATATATTGAACTCCGTTTACATTTTTTCAACGAAACTGAGAAAAATAAGAAAGAAAATATACAAGTGATGCAACTTTTAATTGCTTTCAGAGTGAATATAGTCAATACAAAAGTATGGCATAGCACAGTGTAATTCTTAACATATACATTATGTTATGAATAATAATAAATCAAAATTTCTATCATTTGAACAACATTTAAAAGGAAAAGTAAAACAGTATGAAATTAAGTCATGTACTTTTAAAAAATTGATCAATTTTTGTTTCATGTTTTTTCAATGGACTTTCACATACTGATACAGTATGGGACATCAATTGTCTCTTTCTGCCAAAACTCCAGTCATGTGACAAATGAAGTCATTCTAAAGATTAGCTTATACTGACAGTGAATAGTGAAAATGAATGAAAAACCAAAAGTGATTTTTATTCATTTAGCATAATTGGTTACACTGCAATAAATGGAAAGCAAAAATTTTCAGTGTGTTGGACTAGCAGACCAATTTGCTAAACTCCCAACTTGTCATAAATGGCACACGTTACATATTATTTGCTTTACTTTTTGCATTTTGTTGGTGAGAGTATAGTGGCACTCTCCTAGGAACATTTCAAATGGTACTTAGAATTGTTCCATATACAAGAAGACCCTGTTCTATGTAGATCTTGTTCTTTTGTATGTCTACTGTGTATAGTTTATATTAAACTCTATTCCAACCAAGCAGTTCCTTTTCCTTACCTCACTATTACACTCTGCACAACTAAACACATTTGCTAGTAATTTGCTGTCCGTGTGAATACTAAGCAGAAGTGAATACACACACAATTCACTTTTCACTGTTTTTAATATTCACTTTGAATTTTTCCATTTCAAAGTGAACACATAAGTAAGAAATCAGTATTTTAGGGTACCAAAAAAGTATTATTTGTTAGTGCAAAATCATATAAATGAAAAATATATAACTGAAGAGTTTTATAATGGAGAAAGTACTGTGCAGAAAATATTTAACATATAATTGCAAAAAAAAAAAAAAAAAAAAAAAAAAAAAAAAAAAAAAAAAAAACATAACTGAGAAACATATAATTATTAGATTTATTATTATACAAAGATCAATTAACATAGACATTTTAATTTTAATGAATTAATGATTTATGATAATTATGTTCAAATGATGCAAGTTTACATTACTAATTATAGTGTCCATTAAAAAAAATTAACTTTTACGTCACTATGAAAAATCTTTTACTTACATAATCAACTCGATCTTCGGCCAACCAATGAAAACATTTTAAAAATAGTAGCAGAGTAAACAATGCTACAAATTTCGGACTGAAATCGTCTCGGAACACAGTAAAAGCTAAACATGTTTCAGTAACTGCATACCATGATCTTTCTATAAGATGCTGAAAAAACAAAGAAATAGTCAAAAAATAATTCAATTAATAATTAAAAATAACATTTTAATCATTAAAAAAATTCATTAACTTTTAAACTAAACTAAATTCTTATAAGTGTCTATGCCTGAATAAGCTAATTATAGTTGAGTACAAAGTTTTTTGTAAATTTAACTGACAGACTGCATGTGATTAGTATCATCAGAGGCAATTTTTAAACTTTTTTGTCATAAATCTCTTCCTCACAGTCTGAAACATGTACAAATCGAACTTAACAAAGTTTCACATTTCACCCACTCTCTGCATTAGGTGCTGAATAAGGTAACTTTAATTTGAATCATCCTGTATATAGAAAGATAAATTTATTTTCTTACATTATTATAAGTATTTCTTTTAATTGTTCACATAATGAATTGTAAGTAGCACATCAATCTCAGATATTTAAATTATCTGTACAGAGTTTACCCTATACAAATAATTTAATTATCTGAGACAGATCTGTTAGTAATAAACACGCACACACAATCTATATCTAAACCTAAAAGTCCTAATAAACAAGTCATAAAACCCACAGGGAAGGAATTAGAGCTTATTTTATTTTCATGCCTAAGGAAGATATGTAAAGTCAGCACCATTCTAAGCCAGACAATACTGTAAATTCAAATGTATCAAAGATCTACATAACAGTGTGAAGACCATTTAAAATTGTAACACCTCAAAGGTCCTTAAAAAATTGAATGTTTTTTTAATGGACCATAGGCAATCACTTTTATCATCTTTGATATAAGAAAATAAAACAGGCTTGAACTTCTTTCTTATAAGTTTATAACCTATGTTTATTGGGACTTTAACTTTTTAGATATAGAGTATGCATACACATTTATTATCAATAGTTACAGTTCATTTCATATTTTAATAAGTTTTAATTATTTATTCATGTCTATTATACAATATAAAACAATTCTGCGAGATTTGAATAATTTTTCCCCTAGTTTACCATATTTATTTTAATCTAATGTGCAACTGATTCTAACTTTCAAACATTTAAAACGAAAAGATCTGTTTGCTGCTAAGTTTGATGCATACCCACACTAAACATAGATATGACATATGCAATACTACGAAAACAGTATTGACTAAAGTAAGGTTCTGAATTCATAAAGATAAAGTATAAATTTATGTTTATGCTTTACAAATATTAAAACAACAATCTAACCTCCATTTCCGCAGCTCTCAACTGACCAAAAAACACTTTCCTCATTAGTTTTCCCATCAGTAAAACCAATACAAAAGCTTGAAGATATATCACCTAAAAAATATTTTAAAATTAAACAACATAAATTAAAAATAATAAAAAAATGAATTAAAATTAAAAATCAACAATATTAAAAAAAGATCACAAATGTCATAAATGAAAACATGTCATTGTTTTCATTTTTGCCATAATAAATTGCTCAAATTCAATCTCCCAAATCTAAAATTATATTCCAATAATAATAATAATGAAGAAGAAATTTAAAACTTCATACAATGTAAAAATTAAAATAGTTAATCTTTATTTTTACATTTAGTAGCATTATAATGTAGCCCAATGTAATCCAGCAATCATTTGGCATTAATAAAATTAAAATTTAAGGTAATTAAAATTATTGAAAAACTTTAATAATTGGATATTGCATTTATAAACATTTAAGAAATGATTATTTTGTGCTTAGAGAGATTAACTAATTAATTACCTTAAATAAAAAATTTTTATTTGTGTAAACATTTTTATATTATCATATTTTCTACCATCGTAAGTCACTTAAAAGAACTATTTAAGTTAATCTTTATTTTTTACATTTAATGGTACAAATGAAGTTCTATATAAGCATAAACTATATATCACACAGTGTTATAATTCATTCTTAAATATAACTATAAAGAATTTAATATAGTCTTCAAACAGAATATTTAATTTGTTTTATACAGACTCTTTTTATTTTAAAAACAATTATTTGTGTTAAATACAAATTACAATTTCTGATATATTTTTTTTCTGTGAGTGCACCACTCTGGAGTGAGTATTACACTAGAACAATGAATACATACCCATATATATATATATATACACACACACACTATTTTTTTTTTATTCTTTCTGTCCTGTGAACATTAAGATGGCCACGATTATATTTAATTTAATAAATTATTAAATAATTTGTTACTAGAGGCACCTAATGCACACTAGGACATCATCCAAATTTAATAAGAGATAGAGCCTAAGCCTCCCTCTAGTGACAAATTATTTTGTAATTAAATATAATCACAAAAAAGTAGCCCGATGTAATCTGGCAGTTGTTTGGCTTTACAAATTTATTGAATTTCATGATGTTTGTTTAAGATATTCTTTTTTAAAATCATACCTGTCATGGGGGTTTGGTCAGGCCCACAATGGGGACAGTCAGATGGTGAGGTATATGGCCTGACACATTCAGGACAAACTGCCCATGAGAAATCCCATGAGAAATTCTTTCAAATTGCCAATGAGAAACTCGTTTAGATTCAATTCTAGATCCCACAGAACAGTAAGGTGATGTCCTAAATGCCTCAGCCATCCAGTAATCTTTAAATATTACTGACAACTATATTCAATATTTATAAGTATAGCTTTAGAAAAAATTTTATAAAAATGTAAATCAATTGCCATATAATATATTCAAATATGAATTTTCCAAATGTTTTTCAATAATCTGACTAGTTGAACTAATGAGTGAATGATTTTTACATCTAACAATTTGAACTGTTAACATCTAACATTTCTTATATTTTTGGGGTTTTAAAAATTATTATATAAATTGAAACTTTTACACATTACAGGCATGCTCTGCAGAATGTCTCCTCAATTAATGTTTTCCCGGTAGAATGTTTCTTGGTTTTTTAATATCCAATTTTCATTGAAAATACATTTCTCTCAATATAACATTTTTCAGCTGCTGCTTATACAGTGTGTTCCAAAAACACAATATAACATTTTAAATAGAGAAATATGCAGAAAAAAAATCTAGAGTTATGTTCTAAATACAACTGATAGAAAACATCAATCATGTGCAGATATTTTGAGAAGTATAATGTTGCAAAAAAGAAAATGTAAATCTTGAATATTACTGCACAGTGAAAAGCATAAGAGCATCACATCAATACTTCCTATAAGAAAGCTTAAATATGTTTTTATAATGTAACTAATAGTGACATCGCCTTGTTTTTTAGTATAAATTTTTGCTTGCACTTTTTTTTAATTTTTTTTTATTGCTGTGTATGACATGGCAAATAATAATGTTAATGCTACGACATATAGAACAAAGCAACTGTATATTTGTCATCAAATAATTATGATTGTTAAGAAGTAATGTTTTAAGCATTTTACATCTTAACATGTTAGCTTGTTAATACAATACAGCTTGATCCTCATGTCAAATATTATATAAAAGGAAAGAAAACTCACTGAGTACGGCATTAACAGTTTTAAAACTACTCAGCGAGTTTTCCTTCTTTTTATAGCTTGTTATTTATATACTGTAGTTGTTTTACTGCATTTTAGTTATGTTTTAGGAAATTGGTCAGAGGTGGTGGGGTCGACAATTTAACACACAACAACTTTTCCCATCAAAAAATAAATAAATAAATAAATAGGAAAAAAGATTCTCAGCATTTTGGTGCAGAACAACTGACTTTTTGGCAACAGATTATTGATATTAACTGGAGATGACACCTGTATTATTAAATTTTCATAATGAAATTAGACTGTGTAAATATGGTATTTAACAAATTTATATATGCTAACTGTATAATTGCTTTGATATATTTTAATAAATTAAAAAATATATATTTTTACACTATAATATAATAAATAATTATAAAGCACATTGTTAATGAATTAACTTTCATTGTTGATAACAAAAATTCAGCAATACCAAGATGAAAAATGTCCAAGAAAGATTATGAGAAAGTTGTCTTTAGGTTCTGCAAATTTCTTCAAGTAACAGTTATATATATTCAGCTTAGAAAAATTTGTAATACCTGAAGTTAATGTTTTTCAACATTAATTAATAAGACTACTTTATTCCTCCAACACAATTATTTAATTGAATGACAAATGTTTTCATTCCACATCACTGCCCAACCTCAGGCCCAGGTTCCTTACTTTTCGTGCATCATGAGACTTTTGTTTGTAGAACAACATAACTGTATGTAAAAAATACATAGAGCATAACTGTATGCAGTAAGGAATCTGGACTTGAAGTTGGGAAGTATATCTGCCCAAAAAACACGTGTTGTTTTTCTGGCACATATTTAATTAAACAACAGGTGATTTTTGGACAGAAATATCAAATATCTTTACTAATTTGGAATGAAAAATACAGTCACCTCATACTTTAAATTTAATTCATTCTAGGAAGTCATTCAAAGTTTGAATCGATTTTTCCCATAAGAAATATTAGAAAGTGAATTAATCTATTCCCAGATCCTACACAATACCCATTTCTATAAACTTGAAATAGCAAATATACATAATTTAAAATAAAAATAACACAATTAAATGCCTTAATAATAAATTAAAACATGAAAACCATAACTAAAATACATAAACAACATATAATAAAGTTAAAACTGCATTTATTGATCACATGCTATGGACTTCCATATTTTAGCATAGCTGTGTAATTTAATTATAACAGTTGTGAAATTTAACATGTTATATATAACATATTTAACATATATAATAGATAATGTGAGATTTTATCCTTTGTTTATAAACTTGCTTTAAACTCTTTACTTCACATTTTGTTTGAATATAATCAAGTTCTAATGTCTTTGGATAAAAAGCATATCAGGCATATTATGCTTTATGACTTTCAAAAAAAAGGATAACACAGTACAAACAGTAAAAACAATTGTAATGTCCATAGGGAAGATGCTCCTAAACTTTGAACATGTCAAATGTGGTTTAAAAAGTTTTGTTTGGGAAATTTTGAACTACAGTATACAAAACACATGCAATGTCCAAAAGCTGTTGACAAAGAAAAATTGCAGGAAGAAATTGTTAAAAATCAACAAATAACACACAATACAGTATATGTAACAAAACACACCAAAAATAACACAAAAACAACACTGAAAACATACAAGCATTAATGCAAGAGCAAAAGCTAGATATGACTTGAACACAACAGATTGCATTTATGTTTCAAACACAGTTTTTTACTCCACACACAGTTCAAACTTAGAAGAATTATTCAAACTCCAAAGTGAATTTTCATCAAATTTTGCATTCAAACTAAACAAAATTAGAGTTGTTCAAAGTAAAAGGTATCATTATATATTATTAAATGCAATGTAACTCTCTTGTATATTCATATAATTCTATTTCATACTTTATTACCACATTAGGGAGGAGTGCATATGGGCTCTCTTGATTAATGCTTTGAAAACTGCTAATTTATATTGTGGAGGGTCTGGTACTGTACTTAAATCCATATACACTGGGATTGCTAAGAAAAGGAATATCCACATAACTTTTAGAAGGTGTGCTACGATTTTTGATATGTTACGTAATGGAAAGAATACCCCCGACAGAAAAACTTCCAGGCATGTACACCATCCCTATCATTGGTCACAGGTGTAATAGAATCATGGTCTACATAGGATCAACCAAACGCACCCTCAAAATCAGAATTAAAGAACAAAGTGGATATTCAACATGAAAGAACCAACACAGCTCTAGCTGTATATTCTTCGGACCCGGATATATAACCTATATTCTCTCAAACAAAGGTCATACACACCATCCACCGCACGGACCACCTCAGATGGCTTGAGGTGATCTACATATGCTTAAATACCATTACGGAGAGTAATTGTATTAACTACAAGGAGGAAATTGCTCTATCAACAGCCTGGCAGGCCGTTGGATAAAACTCTACAATAGCACACAGCATGCATAGCACAAGTCCATAATGACATCATCGGTTCACATGAGATAATGTTCCAGATTATATTTCATAACAACTTTGAATTGAACTGCATTCAATTAGGAAGTTCAAGTTGCCTGAAGAAGAACCGTAATGGTTCAAAAACATTTGTAACTTTATTCTATAGTTTGTTCTGAGACGCACACCGATAAAAGGCTTATAGGTACATGCATTTTACAGATAATTTTACGTGGAACAGTATTTATATGTGAATATGAATTATGTTTATTTATGTTTATATACATTTATCTAGAGTTGCTGTACATAACAAAGTACATACAATTTTTATTAAACTAAAAATAAAAATCCATCAAGTATAAAATGTTTTATGGTTTATTCTTGAAAAATATCATTTAAATGATTTAAAAGGCAAGTACAATATTTCCAATATGAAAATCATAAAAAAAATGAAATCAAAACTAATAGCACAAAAAAAAATCAAGCTTAAAGAATAAATAAAAAGTAAATTTAAAAGCAGGTGTTGGTTATCTATCTGTTTTAATTTACAATTACAAATTCAGATTTCCACTTGTCTAAACTTAATAAAGCATCTTTAAAAATTTGGAAAATCTGTGGAAATTGTTAAAAATATAAAACAAATGAAAGCTCATTGAAAACATTGCATTTTCCAAAAGTTTATTAATATGGCATTATTAAACACCTTTTAATTAAAACATTTGTATGAATTTTAAATGGCATACTTTTTAAGTTCTGTATTTTGTATTTTAGTTTGTTATTTGTATTTGAAAATATATCTTTAAAATATTACTTACTTATTAGTGTTTTATTTTTATTTTTAACTAGTTCAAGAGTTTTCTTGAATTAGTTACTAGTTCAAAAATGCATTCAGTTCACACAATATTTAAAGTAAATATATATTTTATATGGTTAAATTTCAACTGTATAATTTTACATTTAATACGTGCTCAGCCGAGATAAATTACAAATTTATGACCACACCTATGCATTTGCTGAGAGAATATTTTTAATAACCAACGTTTTCAGCCTACTCCTATAAGCCATCATCAGGTTTCTTAAAACTGTTTTTAGAAAACGTTCCAAGAATAGAACATTCCATTTAAATTTTAACCTAAGAGGTATTCTAAATACAAATTTAAAAGGAAACGAATTAAATAAATAAATTATGAAAAATATAAGATTAACAATAATTAAAAATAAACTTAAAACATATACAAGGTTAACAAAATACAAATAAATATACAAATAAGAAAAATATAAAAACTATGAGATAATTCCAGTACACATAAGTCCAGGGATTCTTATCATTTCTTAATACCCTATGAACAGTAGGGTTTCTTCTTTAGTGATGCTGCGACCAATGACATTACCTATCTCCTTAAAGATTTTCCATAGGGGAGCGACATAGTCAACAATTAGGCATTCAGTCTGTGAAGAATTCCTGGGATGTCCCTCCATTTTGTGTTGGAATGCATCAATGTGAGTTTTAATGGTCCTACATTTGTAACCAAATCTTGCACCAATGGAAATGATGTAATCCAATTCCTTGTTTCTATCATGGGCATCCGTGCAGTATGTGCATGCTCTCCTGACTGACACCCTGAACACTGCTAGTCTATAGTTGAGTGGATCATGGAAACTCCAAGCAATGAACAATGGATTGCAGCAAAATTTAATAACTAAAATATTTTGGATGTTAATAATTAAAAAAAAAAATATCCAAAAATGTTTGTTATTAAATTTTTGCTGTTTCTTCAAGATTATCTGAATATGTTTATCATCTTTGTACAGAGATCTGATTTAGTAACATTTTAATATCGAGAGTTTGTCTCACATCGAAGTTAAATGATAAAAAGTAATAGAAACAAATCATTTTGTAATACTTGTTATCATTTTAAACTTTAAGTAGTCTTTAGAGTTAAGAATAGTAGAATATTCACATATGCACAGATTTGCCTTGCATAATACAGATTAATGAAAAACCAAATAATCAGGGTTCTACTGTATTTGTTTTCAGTTGTTATTAAATTACATCATGCTTATAAGTTTAACATTAGATTCTTTTTTTATTTTGGATAGTTATTTCAAAGTGTTTTGAAATATTTCTGATATATAGAAGGTATGTAAAGCAATAACTATTATATCCTTATAATTTTTGGATGTACTGGGTCTAGTATTTTTATATTGTAGTGCCCAAGCACTATGTATAGTTTATTTCGTTTATTCTATATATATATGACGTGTGTCATGTCGGGTTTTGTTGTAAAATTCCGTTTTATTTCATGGTACCGGATTGTGAACGGGTTGGACCCGTCACGCTTGTTGATTGGTCTGTGACCAACATCACGTGTGTTTCACGTCACACCCAATGGCGGGAAGTATAAATATTAGAACTTCCGTCCAAAAAAGGGATTTTTTTTTTCGGTTTCTGCTTCTTGAGCGATCAACAGACCACGTGGTGTAAGGAGAAAGGGACTGACACGTGTGAACTTTCGAATGAAGAGAATGAAATCTGAATCCATCGTAGAGAATACGCCCGTTGTTCACGAAGAAAGTGCAAGATATTAAAACAGGAAACATCGAAGGACCCCCGAAAACAATTATTTTGTCGGTATATTGGTTCTTGTGTCTTTTTTAAAAGGAGAAGTAATATCTTCAATCCTTTCTCTCCTATAGTGTACGTGTTCCTACGCTTGTAAATTTAAATAGATTTATGTTCCTCTCATGTTTTAGAACAAATGAATGTTTTTTAAATATTTATGATTAAACCTTTGTTACTAAATTTTAACCAGATTTGTAAAGTCCTTAATTTAATTTGTCTGTGCCTTGACCCTCTGACATCACCTAGCAGACCTAGGTCTATTGGGGCTTAACAATATAAAGGCATTAATCTGATGTTTCCAAACTTTGGTGTTACCCCTCATCTGATTTATAATAAATCTAGATTTTTTAATTTGGCCATCTCCATTGATGTTTTATACAAAATTACATATTTTCTTCATAAACTAATAGATTTTAATACTATATTTCAAGTCTAATTGCAAAACGTTTTACTCCTTAGCTTACCCAATGTTTAACTAGACTACAGGAAATAGACCTTCACCACTTCACAATAAATGATTGTGCAATTTTGTTTACCAATAAATTTTCAATTCAATGCAAACGGATACTTTATAGACAATTTACAGTTTATATTTTAAACGAAAAGTTCACACTAAATTATATCTAAATTATTACTTTCTCAACTTTTACCAAAAATGTATACTACTTTCATAATATACTGATCTATACTACTTTCATAATAAACAGTCCAATTTACACTATTATACTATTAATTTTATTATGAGGAAAACCAAACTAGCAAAATTAATAACTTTATTCTGTCACTTTTAAAGCAAATTTATTATCCAAATTTTAGTATAAATATTTATACTAATATATTATAGACTATATATAAGTATAAATATAAATAAAACTTCCATATTTACATATTCTTTATTTTTGGCTCAGTATTTGTAAATTTAACTGAAAGTTAAATTTGCTTATTAACAGAAGAATTAACAACAATAATGAAACAAATAGAGAAACAATTTTTTAATATTTTTATCTTAAATGAATGCGTTGTACTGTAATTTGTGTTGTTAGTGTCCATTATCTCACCATAATATCTCAATTTCTCACATTACTTTAGCATATACACTTATGTGGATAAACAAATGTTTATATTAGAATGTAAATTATTATGTATATCAGCATTGTCTCTTACAACAGTATTTTAGTTAGTTTTTCTTTGTGTTTAGATGACTGTTGATTTATAAAAATCAACAGTATTATCTAAACAAAAGGACTAATGGCAAAGTATGAAAAATACCACAGAAAGTAATGATTTAGTACTTCAGTTTTGTCTTCAATGTCTGTAGGTAAGTTCAGTAAATAGGATTTCTCACACTTTTGTCAAAAATAAATCTACCCTATAATAAGAAAAAAAAAGAAAAATGAAGTAGCAAAATTTTTTTCATACAGAAATGTATTTATATGTTCTGATCATATATTTTTTCAATCCCCAAACCTTATTTTACCAATGCATTTTTCCATTCTGTATTTGCAATTTCCATATTCCTGACAATTTTGCAGAACATAACTCATGTGCTTCAATTGTACTTTCATATTTTAAAATATAAATTTCATCAATAATAAATTTTAAAATAACATTTTATTTGGTTATAATTATGTATGTCCGAGACCGTGTCTTCCTTTTTTTGTTTGTTTCTTCACTACTAGGTGCATAAATCATAAATATATTTTAAACAGCAATGATATTTTAACAATTTTAACTGTAAATACATAATTTTAAACATAAATATATATGTAGCAATGAAATTTAAAGATGATTCCAGATGTAATGCCGACTGATGAGGGGCCTTGCCCGAAACGCGTATCCGCCAATAGAATATCAATAAAGATGATGTAAAATGCCTTGTGTCTATTTATGCACCTAGTAGTGAAGAAACAAACAACATTTTATTTACAAATAGATTTTATAAGAAAATGAAATTCACTAATTTAAATATAAATAATAATTACTAAAAATGAGGTAAAAAATAAAAACTTTGTATTTAATACATGTTTTATTAATGATTGTAAATAAAATTTTTAAAAATAAGAAATTAGTTTAAACATAATTAAAAATAATAATAATATTGGAGATTTAAATATTATATGCTTATTTTTGTTTATGTACTATTATTGTTCAAAAAAAATACACACATACAAATAGGCAGTTATGTATGTACTGTACATACTTATGTATATATTTGTATGTTTACATTATTTATGTAAATGAAATTATTGTTATAATTTTAGCTTTCAATACAATTCAGTTAAAAAGACTAAAATTGGATGATTAAAATAGAAAATAAAAGCATTAATCTAGTTCAACTTTTAATTAAAAATTAATTTAGCAATCATTTTCAAGTTAAAAAAATAAATAAATGATTACAGTATGGAATGACACATGCAGATTCAAATAAATGTATTTAAAAACGCAAATCAGTTAGTTTTACTTTAACATTAAAGGATAATAAACAAGCCTAGAGTATATAAGCATACATGTTACAAAGTAAATATTAAATTTTAAGATAAAATTGTATATATATATATCAAATTACTACTAGAGTGTTCTACAAATAACTATCTGTAGGAGAGCATGCTGGAAATTCATGCTGTATGTGAGAAAGGACTAGATTTTGTTGCATGTGTAGAGGAAATGTATCAGTTAATTCATTAAAGCCAGAATTTAGTGTTGACAATTGAGAAAGTGATACCAAGTTAAAGAGTAATTGAAGGGTAATACAAATGACAAAAATTTAATATTGTAGAATATAGGTTACATGTTTAAATTTCATTACAACTTATGTTCAAACTGGTAGTCACTCTAAGTAGTAGTAAGTAGGATGACCATCCATCCCCAATTTCCATGGACAGTCCCTGTTTTTGACCCTTTGTCTCCAGCAAGGCGTCATCCCCATTTATCTGTTTTTCATTTTCTTGTGGTTACTGCAATATTGCCACTATCACAGTTTTTCTACCAGAGGATGTATCCAATATCTTCAGCATTGCCAAGTAATTTTTTTATGAAGTAACCAATTTTTTGAGGAAATGTCAAGAAGAAGCCAAATTTTAAAATGCAAAGAAAAAGTATAGCTAAAAAAGCACCAAAAGTAAATAGCTATAAACCTTATCAGAGGAGAGCTATTTGATTGAAGTGTACAAGCTCAATCAAAATTAAAATGTTTAGGTTTCACTCATGCATATATACAGTACTCATTTGACAATAATTACACATGTAAGCTTCTACTGTGTACCCTAAAAAGTGACTATTGACATGTGTTCCCTGATTTGCCAAAAAATATGGTCACCCTGTAGTAAGGCCTGTGTTCAAACAAGGCAGTAACCTGGATCAAGACTTCTGATGTAATCTCAGTACAGGCACAAATATAAAACTGAAAGATAAAATAAAATAAACTGTTTTCAACTTGCAAAATTGTCACTCTTTCAGTGCCACTTTTAATATGACAGAACAGCAAAAAATCCAACTACAAAAACCTTAAGCAGTTTCCCCTTCAACTTGCTTCTGAAACACTGTTCTGCAGTACTGATCAACAAAATTTAAATATCAATAAATGTAATAAACTCAATATTATACCTTCTTCAGTTATGTTTATTATTGCTGGGGTTATTAGTACATTTAGCAAGTCCAGGTTTCATTAATACCAGTTTCCTTGACTGTTGTGTCCTCTGTATGATAATGAACTGCATGTATAATCAATTGGTTCTGTATCAATAATTCATTACAATAGAGAGATGTTTCAATGGTTTTCGACATTTCTTATAAAAGTCATAATATTAGAGATACAATCGATGAGAGAGTTGGAATTGTTCCAAATTACACTAAACAGTAGTGCCTGGGCATACCATTCTACCAGGCTCACCCAAATTTGCCAAGACCTTCTTATTTAACAGTCCCATAACTTTTTTAAGTTTCATAACTCAGAAAGTGTAGCCAACAGAAAGAGACAAGGACATAAACATCCTGTAATATATGAAGAAAGCCATCTGGCAGTAAACCCACTAGTCCTCAAACAAAATAGCCCAGGGAACTGGCATATTTGTATGGATAGAATTTATGAGCTTGTAGGACTCAGCAAACAGAAGTTTGCTCTCTGAGTCCTGAATGCTTATAAATTCCATTCTATAAATTTGTCAAAATTTTTACAGAGAGGATAACACAGGATCCTGATCTTGTCTTTCAGATATGTTTTACAAACAGCCAAATTTCATGTGAACAGATATACGAACCAAAACAATTGTAGAATTTGGTCTGATAAATATCCATACGTACATAGGGAAGACCTCTTTATTTATACAATTTAGTTTGAATTTTCCTATGTAGTAATCGTTAATTGGTTCATAAATTATTTTATTTTGTATAGTAGCAATCAGTGATTTTCAGGAAAATTTTAAGTATATCTGAAGAAAATTTGATTCCTAAAAATATTCTAACTTCAAGACTATTCTAACATTATCACCATTAACTTTAGTGAATTTTTATTTGCGTACAAATCTATTATGAAAATAACACTTCAATAAAATCTGATGATCAAATTTCTAAAATAACTAAATGCTTCAACAAAAACTATGCCATCATTTCATAAGTAGATTTATTGATTTCTTCTGAAAATCAATATATATCTTTCAATTATGTAAAAAATTCCTTTTGAATAGGTAATATAAACTTTAATAAAAATTGAAGACAAAACTGCCCGAAAGGGATCACCATTTATTCTGTGTTCTCCAAGACTAGACACTTTTTGGAACACAAAGACTAAATGGGAATCCTTTTTGGGCAGTTTTGTCTTCAATTTTTATTAAACAATAATTCTCCATCGGATGAATTTACAGAATAATATAAACTTATTACTATAGCAACATATTCTGGTATAAGTTCATTTCATCTCTTAAAATAAAGTATCTGGAAAAGTATTTTATCAAACAAATACATAACTTTAACATATAACAAAAATGTGTGGATATAAAAGTATTCATAATCTAAAATAGAACAATCTACTGAAAGAAAAAAATTTCTCAAATATGAAACTCCTTGTAAATCCTAAATCAATACATAACTTATACATTTCCTATGATAGAAAATAATTTAATTTTTCTCTAAACTGAAAATAAATATTTTTTCAACTTTTTCCATAATTATGGGCCAAATTAGCTTTTTTTCTTGCATATTATTTCATTAAAACATTCATTATAATGAAATAATAAACAAATCCAGATATTTAACATTTTACAAATAATTATTATTCTTTCAGAAAATATTTATTTGAACTGTGTTAGGTGCACACGCTTTTGTTAGAAATAGTAGGCACATAACATGTTAGATTACTATTAAATCCATAACAAAACTCATAATTTAGGAAATACTAGCAGATAAACCCAGCGTAGCATGGGCAAAAAATAAAAACAAACATTAAGGTTATATCGTACTTCTAACCTATCTATTATATTATATTATAGTATTTGATTTATATTTACAAAGGTTATATTATGTAAGAGTTTATCACATTGAGTACCCACTTTAACACATTTTAAAAATTCTTTGTGTACAGTAAAGAAATAAAGAATTTTTAAAATGTGTTAGTTTGGTAACTCGATGTGATAAACCCTTACATAAGATAACCTTTGCAGTTATATAAATCAAATATTATAATATAGCAAACATTAAAATAAAAACAATATAAAGAGTTTGGTTATTTCAGCCTACCAATGTCATGTTTATTGCAATACTCAAATGGTACAAAATGATGCAATTTCATTGGTCAAGCAGATACTAATTGAAAATATATTTTAAACTTTTTAAGATAACATTAGGAAAAAATATGATAACTAATAAATTGTGCCATTCACAGCCGAATATCAAATGGTAATCTGCCAACCAATCAAATTTCTCAAAAAATGGACCAAATATTGGAACCCTTGAAAACCACTTAAATCATATTTTGTGCTGTCCAGTAACGTTATATAATGTAATTTTCCTATTCGAATGCCACCATACCATTGGTCCGATAGAAAGAAAGAACTGTTGCTTAAGGGAGTCGAAGTTAACTTGACCAAAAGTAGTTTTGATCTCCTCCCAGAAGAGAGGATGATCTATGACTACTCATTAATACCGGTCTACTATTAATATTTGAAAACTGATCCATGTTGAATGGTTTGTTCTGGCCCCACATGTGATCGAAGTTGCTAACCTTAACATCTGAAAGACTTCATACAAAATAAAAATAAAACCTTTAATAACCAGTAACAGAATTTTAACGACTTTTTGTTTTCTTTAACCAGTAATGTGACTTTAATGTTTTCGGCCTTCACCAAGGCCTGCCTCAGGTTAAAAAACCTGACGTAGGCCTTGGTGAAAGCTGAAAACATTCAGAATTTGTCATTAAAGTTCTGTTACTGGTTATTAAAGGTTTTATATTTATTTTATTTGATTACTCCAGTAATTTGAGAAGGAAATAGTTATAAGACTTCATATGATTTGTTTAAATAAAAAAAAAACTTGTAAAAATGCTAGACTATTTTTTTTTAATTTTGGCAATAGATTGTATAAACTATGTGGGAAGAGTATTTCCATACATATTGTGTTTATGGAAAAATTATTGGGTTGCAATTTGAAAAAACTGCAAAGCTATAAATTCCCAGTTGTCCATCAGTCTCTGACCTTCCTTAATCTCGAGAACAGAGTTAGATGAAAATTGAGACCAGACATGGAAATCGTAAGAGAAAAGGACCAGATTACTATATATGAACTTCCAATTTGTACCACAAGTCACATTGTTTCAATACAAAAATTTTTCCCCTGAACAGAGTTAGATACAACTCTGCTAACAGGAAAAGTATGATGTACAGGGACAAAATGCTACTACACTCCACGCAGACAAGTGCTACTTGTCACAGTAATGATATAATGGTGCATCTATTTCACGCTATATCATTGTTGCAGTAATTCAGTAAATATATTAATAATATATATATTTTTTTATAATTATATCCTTTTTTTGTAAGAATTATATTTAGTTAATTATTTTTTAACTTTTTTGCCAATAGATGATGCTACATGTAACTCAGGAAATCAAATTAAATAAAAATGAATCGATTTATAGAAATGTAATCGATATTTTGGGGTGGAATGTAGGACACTATCTAAGTTAGAAGTATTTTAATGTAACTATCAAGTTTCGTAGCAATTGGTCAAACGGCCTAGAAGTGTATAGTGAACAAAAACAAACATCCTCATTTATATATAAAGATAAACCCTTTGTTGAAAAGAAAATTTTCCTGTATTTTACACGTGTTCTGTAATTATAAACAGAAATACTTTTGTATTTTTTAAATATTAGAGATAAAGATAATACAACAACAACAACTATCATTACACTTATTATAAGCAATTGTTGCAAACTGTATTCAAATGCTCGTTTCAGAGCCATTTTCTGCACTTAATCAACAAGAAAAAAGTGTAATGCGAGTTTATTGTTTATACATCATTTTATAATCACAATCTTGCCTCTGCCATTTTGGAAGGTGGAAAGGTGGCCATTTTTACTGCCAACAATTTTGCCATGTGATTAATTCACCACAGAGTAATTTTGCTGCATTGTAAATTTGACACAGGTCATTTGCTGCACCAAGTGGTTACTGAAAGTTGTTGGTTTAAAAGGCTAATCTGGGGGAAAGTCATCTGAATTAGCAAGGTTGCAGCAGATGTTTTCAACACAAACATGTACGTCAAATGTTCAGCACCACCATCCTGTAAGCCTATAAGTTTGACAATGGCATTTGGGACATCGAGCATGATTCCACTTATGTTCCAAACACAATTGTCAAACTTCTAGGCTTACAGGATGGTGGTGCTGAATGTCCGACGTACACGTTTTTGCATTGAAAACTTCAAAAGCAACCTTGCTATTATTTTTGAAAAAATATGTAACACAAATCTCAGTTAGTTAGAATGTATTTGACAATTCTTATAACTGATATCCTTATTTAGCAGAACATTATGACTCACTTTCCTGGCTGCTATGTATACATAACAAGGAAAAGCATTGAAATCATGTCAAATTTGATCCTCTTTATTTCTCAAATCGCCAGGTTTTGAAACCTCCTAAATCCAAAAAAGTAAAAAAAAAAATCAAAAAAATTTTGTGGATGTGTATATGTTGTCATCTATTTTGTTTAATATCTCAAGATGTGGTAAACATTAAGAAACAAAAAATTTAGCATGGTAGCTTATGAATGAAGACTATTGGTGCTATTAAATTGATGCAGCAAATGGGCATTGATGTTATATGCTGGAATTTTTTCTTTGGTCAGTTAAACTGCAAACAAGAAAGCAGATTTAAATTCTCTGATAAACTTTACCTCCTGTCCAGCTTTATTGTTTTTTATGATTTTGTAAATAAATATGTATGCAATTTATAAACTGTGTATTTATTTACCATAAAACATGGCAGAACGGCAAAATTGCCCAAGGCAAATTTACAATGTGGCAAAATTGCCGAGGCAAATTAATCACATGGCAAATTTGTCAATGGCAAAACTGCAATGGCAAATTGACACGATACCAAGTTTATCACATTCATAACTTTGATACAGAATGACATATTGCTTTTCACAAGAAGTGTTTCAGTTCCCAATAAAAGTTTTGCCCTTCTTCATATTTTGGATGGAATATTTAGCATAGCAGATATCAGCATCTGAGTGTCTGAGCATCTGGATGTCTGCGATATCATGATGAAACATCCCTTTCAGTTCAAGAAAAAGTGTGATTTTTCTTGTTTCTGCGAGTGAAAAAGCAACCAACGTTTTGTCAAGACATCGCAGACATCCAATGGACTGTGACAAATGAGCTAACAAGCATCATACTTGAAGCTTTCTCTGCTTGCTTCCAAGATCTCCAGAGACATTGGCAATTGTGTATAGATAGCTGAGGGGACTACTTTGCCAGGAGCTAGATCATTACTTGGTAATTACAATTTTCTATTTTTTTATTGCTTTGTTTTGAAACCTTTCTGACAAGGGGTGTATATAAGAAAATTTACAATTAAAATATCTGATAATCATGAATATCAGGACATACAATTTGGGGAACTCATTGAGCTGCAATTTGAAAAAATTGTAGACCTATAAATTCCCACTGTCATCTATCGTCCATCCATTTTCCCTTAATCTCAAGAACAGAGTTAAATAGGCAAAAAAAACAGATATCGAAACCTTAGAGGCAGAAGCCCTGATTAACTGTATATGAACTTCTGATGCAAACTGGAAGTTATTTCAATTCAAAACTTCCCCCTAAAAGCAGTTAATAGATGACTGGCATAACTATATTGTTAAAGGAAAAGTATTATGTACAGGGACAAGCCACTATTAATAATTTGAGGTGGAGAGCATATATTTTAAATTAAATAAATTAAAAATATGATTAAAAATTGCAACCCGGCATTGTGACAATGTCACAATAAATAATTGCTCATTAGCCTATGGGAGATTGCAACTTCACATACAAGACATAGGGAAAGTTTTTGAGCCTCTTTTTTGGATAAAAGTTACATCTTATATGCTGTAAAATACAGTAATTCTTCAAATTCTTACTTCATTAAATTGTGAATTAATAAGAATTTTAAAGGATTTTAATGAAAAGCATTTTCTTTTATTTTATGAAACCGTGTCCTTTTCCATATTTTTGACTTATTAAACACTAATTTTATAGTGTATTTTGAAGACACATGGCAGGTTTTCATCAGTTATCTTTATTTAGTTAACCTGCCATGTGTCTTCAAAATACACTATAAAATTAGTGTTTAATAAGTCATTTTCTTTTAAATAAATTAAATGAAACAACATTATTCATTTGTTATCTCCTATCTTACTTTTCATTTAATTAGTTGAGAAAAAAGGTAGAAATGCTTGACAAGATAATCTAACAAATACTGTTTAATGAACAAATAAATATTGATAGCAGTTTTTGAAAATTTATGACAAATTAAATCATCATTTGTTTTTTCTTATTTTTATTGATAATTATTAGCATTTGAATAAATTTTTCACAAAGCACATTCTAATCTGAAAATCATTTTACAGTAAACTGATTCATATCATCTGTTGAAATATATAACAATAGAATAAATAATATATTTTTCTAGATAATAGTAAAACTTTAGATAAAAAATGAAGAGTAAAAAAAAACGTCTTACATTTCTGTACAAAAACTGATAGGTTCTACTTATTTAATTTTTTAATGCAAATATTAAAATCACTGTTTTTTGTGGATTACATAACTTATGAAATACCTCTGAAAAATAGGAAATCTTTCTTATAAAAGTATAATATGGATTCAAAAATAATATTTGTTATTTTTATTATATATATTCAAACAGTTTATCCAAAATTCCAAAGTTTAGTAGCGGTGAAATAGGATAATTAATAGTGCAATTACTGTTACCGATGACAAATTGAATTTTTAGTTTTTCAGTTCGTAAAATAATACTTTATAAAATATATCAGACTTTAAACAGTTCTAAAATTAAATAAAAATCAACTCTATTACTATTATTATTATTAAATACACTTAATAGTGAATTTTATAGATCAAGAATATTTTCTAGAATTTTAAGTTGTAAAATATTGTTTGTATATGTTAATATTTATTATAAATTACATCAAACTAATATTCAAATTCATTTAACCAATAAATAATTTCAGATTATATCAACAAACAAATTTAGCAATAAATGAATATTTATAAATTAAATTCCTTAAATCGCTTAATTTTTTTTAACGTTACTAATTACTTTATTTACAATGACATTCTAATTCCGTCAAATGAATAATTATATCTTGGCAGTACAAAAATTACATGCCATTTTCCCTCGAACTAAAATTAGGATAATTTATCTTAACTTCGATCTGTATATTTCGATATTATTTTTACGAATCGCGCGTATTAAATTTTCATTTTCTTTTTAAATTCCATAAAAATAGTGAATTTGAGTGAATTAGTTTGGCATTCTATTCAAAAAAAAAACAAAAAAGGCATTACCAATCAATTAATGCACTTAAAATTACCATTAGCAGATATTGATTTTACGTATTGAAACACACCTATCATAAATCTCATTTGTTTCAGAAGTAACAAATTATTTATTAGCGAGGTTGCGGCCGACATTTCCGTCTCTAAAACGTGAACGTCGAGCACCGCTTCTAAGCGACAGTTGACATTCGCGTTCACGTTCTAGACGATGAAAACATCGCCCCAACCTCGCTATTAAGAGCATTTGAACGGTTTTGTTTATATGATATTGAAAGTTTGGACATTTAATACAATCTTTCATATGTTTCTCATAGTATTGATTCTGATAATCAAGCAATTTAACTAAATGGACATTTATACTTGTTATATTTAACATTTACATAATGAATTGATGGTTACTCCACATATATATGTTACTTGTATCTATTGACTCTTGATATATTTCTCTACTAAGTGTATTTATGAGTGTATTAAATAACATAAAGACATAAAACAAGATATAAAATACAAAAAAGTAGTAATATAAACAGCAAGATATTTCAACTTACTGCCATACTAGGGTTGGATTTGGTGATATAAACAACTGATGGATAGAACTGATTTTTTTGATAGTATGCATTTCCGATAACCGTGATTGTCAATACCAGACTGCCTATAGTTAGCAATGCGGCTCTCATTTCAACACATTAGCTTATTACTAACTTATAATACGAAAACGAATTACTCTAACTTATCTTCTAACTATAGGTTTACAGCTGTTCCAAGGTGAATGTTTCTCACATTCGACACTAGATGGCGCAGATAGAATTATGCGACGTGTGGCGAGTCTGATTGGATAATTGCGATTAAAATAAATAAATAAAAAAAAACCTGATCGAACCTAATTCGGTGATAATATTTTAATTAATTTTTTATTTTTTTTAAATTTTATTTAAATAAAAATAGGATTTCGATTAAATAATTTTCCGCGTATTTTCTTCGATTCGAAAGTAATAATAATTTCTGATTATTAGATTTCTCGTGCGTTTAATTAAAATTTGATTACGTAAAGGTTTGAAATTTTTTATTCGTTTTTTTTATTCACTTTGTCTTTTATAATATTGTCTTTTAGGTTACTGTATTTGAAAAGAAATAAATTCAATATAACTGCGTTACTTAACGGTTACTGATTTTAAACGTGAATTCGTGGAAATGAAAGAGTGGCACCATTTTGTTTCGTTATAATATCATTTGTTTATTGATAGACAATGTATTTTACATTATAAATTATTAATTGAAGAAATTAAAATAATTACTTTTTTAAAAAAAATTTTGTCCTGCGGGTACTAAGATGTTGTTTTTTCAAGGGNCAATGTATTTTACATTATAAATTATTAATTGAAGAAATTAAAATAATTACTTTTTAAAAAAAAAATTTGTCCTGCGGGTACTAAGATGTTGTTTTTTCAAGGGTCTATTTCCACGTTTCCCCGAATTGCAATACTCCGACTCCTTGCTATTTCTTAATGTTATTTTGCAATATTTAAGTACAGTATACTTCATTTTTGTTTTTTTATCAGTTTTAGTACTGATAAAATAAAGGTTTTTACCGTGTTTCCCTGAAAATAAGACATTCGCAGAAAATAAGACCTAGCACAGATTTTGCTGAATTGCGAAATATAAGACCTCCCACTGAAAGTAAGACCTAACGAAGTTTTTTTTAGTCGTAATGGTCATCGACAGATGGTTAAAAGTGGCCGTTGGCTTTTTGAAAGTACAGCCACTGATTGGTCAGCAGACAATTACGCCACACGGCATGATTTGCATAAGACTATGGCTGGGAATCACAGATTTGCATAACGTTACGGCTGGTGAT
>NW_019384734.1:493411-518090 GCF_000671375.1 Centruroides sculpturatus | reverse complement strand
TTTCTGCGAAAACTTCGTTGACCTTTGGAGACATCATTAATATAAATAATTTTTATGGCCGTTAAATAAGAAATGTTTCTTTCACAAGAAATGTATAAAATTACAGTACTAAACAGACGATAGGTCGCCTAACTCGCCGTAGCGTGACGCTAGACGGCGAAAAATATATATTTAATTATAATAAAGTTACAATAAATTAAGTTAATATATAATTATATATACAGTACCTAATTTATATATAATTAATATATAATTATATGTACAGTACCTAATTTATATATAATTTATATAATACTGTCCAGACGATAGAAATCTCTCCGTAGCGTGGCGCTACGGACGGCGGGTAAGTAGTTCGGCTGCCCGATGACGTTTTACGTATTATAGGAGTTATTTTTACCGTTGTTTACGGATAATGCCACAATTTTTATAGGAATCATAACTATAGGAAACGCTTTTATAGGGGGATCTACTGTAGTCATATTTACGGCACGAAATGCTTCAGCTAGGGGATAAATAACTGGTTTATCTAAAGTTTTCATTGACGTCCTCGTGCAAAGTGCCCTACACCTTCCCGGAGGACCAATTACAAGAGCAGACGGGAAGCAAGACAAATGGGACTGGATGCCAGACATCTGGGCAACAAAATAATAGATCAATAATAAACAAAGAATAGACAGAATAAAAAATTTTCTTATCGCTTTCTTTATTAAAATCGCCATTCTTTTCTAATGATCTACTAGACCAGCAAATTTAAGTAATATTTTTTCTCTTTTTTCTTTTACTTTTACTGTGTAGAAGTACAAAATTGTATAGAATTTACATTGAAAATTCCCGTGCAAGAATGCGTCAGATAGTTAATAAATATTTTCATTTATATTATCATATATCAAAATCTGTAGAGTCATTCAAGAAATGGTTTTAAAAAAATGATCCCAAAATGATTTTAAAATGAAAAGAAGTAATTGCACAATATTGAAATANTTATGCAAAGAAAATCTCTTCCTGAATCTGTCAAACCATCCTATGCTGGCTTTAAATTCAAGTTTAAGCAATTCATTAGATGAAATGCTTTTAGAATCTTTTAAATGTTGGTAAACCGTGAGTGCCTTTTGTTTTATGGCAACACTATTTACAGGTATATTTCTCAAGTAACAGTCTTTAATCCATATCATCAAACACTTTTCCATCTTAGGCACTAACATGTCTTTTATTTGAGCAACTTTCTTCAAATCTAATAAAGACTAGACAATATGGCTTGTATTTTGCTGTCATTTTGTCTTATTGTTCAAACTGTTGACTCTCTTAAGTTCAATTCTTTAGCAATGGTTGCCACTTTTGCACCAGATTTCAATTTATCCAAAATTCTAATTTTGTCATCCAGAGCTATATGTTTTTTTCTCAACTTCTCGGGTATGTTATTTATTTCAGTACTCATGGCTAAAATATATTTTTTTCTTATAAAAATATTATTATAATGCATACAATACTTTTTTATAATTAAGTTATCTGTAATCTGTTTTGACTTTCCTTTATTTAAAGAAACTTTATTTGAAATTAGTTATGTATAACACTAACAGTCTGTTTGCAATGAAATAATATTTCAAACTGAATCACATCTCATTAGAATATTGTGACAACTGTTACAATTTACAGACATGCCTGAATTTGCATAAATTGGTATGATAATGTATGTCCCGTATAACACGATTTTCTACAATGCAGAACGTATCCCCCACGTTGTACAGGACTCTACTGTATACAATAGGTAAATATTTGACCTTAGTTATTATGCATATACCTGGTGTAATTTTCATATTTCAGTTTATGAAAAGCATTATACTTCATTTACATAATTTTTCTTCTATAACATTTTTTAATGCAATCAGTTGTCCAGCCATATTGTAGCACATATGCTTAGCTTCATTCCATGATCTTTTGTCATAAAAGATAAGACCAGATATGAAAACCTTAGATGACTAGAACAACTCTATTGTTAAAGGAAAAGTATGATGTGCAAGGGCAAGCAACTATTAATTTGAGGTGGAGAGTATATATTTTAAATTAAATAAATTAAAAATATGATCAAAAATTGCAGCCCGGCATTGTGACGATGTCAGAATAAAATAATTGGTCTTTTTCATTTATTTATTTACTTAATTGACTGATTTTTTTTCTAAAGCGAGGTACTAGCATATAATTGTCCGGAAATAATTGTAAAATGTTCAGATCAGCAGCGTGCAGTGACAATTTTTAAAAGGGACCAGATGTGAGAAAACCCATTTTTCATACATTATAGCAATTATTATTTAAACATCCGGAAAAATGTATTTTATTCTCAGGTTATTGGCACATTAATTTTACTTTCACGGCCTTGTTATATATCGGGTCGTCAAGGATGAAATTTGTGTAAAAGAAAAGTTGGTTGATAACTTACAAATATAAGGAATTATTTCATTCATCAAAGTATGCACCCATATTGTCTATATACTTTTGCCATTTAAGCGGTAGGTTGTTCAGGCCGGTGGTATAAAACCCTGGCGGACGAGAGTCAACGAATTCTTGGAAGGCCAGTTTTACAGCATTGTCGGAATTAAATTGTTTTCCTATTAAAAAGTTGTCCAAATTGCGGAAGAAGTGATAGTCAGTAGGGGCTAGGTCTGGTGAGTATGGAGGAAGATGAAGAAGTTCCAACTCCAATTCCTGTAGTTTTGCCACAGTCATTTGTGCAGTGTGTTGGTCTAGCGTTATCATGCAATAAGATAGGAGTCGATCTGTTGACCAATCTAGGCTGTTTTTCTTTAAGTTTTTGCATAATTTCATCCATTTAGTTGCAGTATATTTCTGCTGTGATCGATGAGCCAGGTTTCATGAAATCATAATGGATCACACCTGTGCTAGACCACCAAACACTCACCATCAGCTTCTTTTGATGCATATTGCGCTTTGGAGTGTGTTTTGGTGATTCATCCTTGTCCAACCACTGTGCTGAACGCTTTCGATTGTCATATTGGATCCATTTCTCATCACAAGTGACAATTCGATTCAAAAATGGATCAGATTTGTGACGAGAAAGCAACATCAAGCAAGCTTCCAAATACACTACACCACACTACAAAATACATTACAGCCAATCTTACCCGTTTTCACAGAATTCAAGAATTAGGTAGATTCCCCTGTTTCCAGACTAATTAGAAAATTTTCAGATGGGTCTAAAATTATGTTCGATTTAACGCAAAAAACCGCATCTGCACCTGTAAATCTTGCACGTTGCTTTCCCTTAATACTTCCATTCTTAATTCATTCCATTGTTACTTAACACTTCCATTGTTGAAGCCTTAATCCTGTCCCTTTCCCCGCAGGAGAGATTTTCAAAAAATCCCTTGTTAGTGTGCGTTCTCGTGATGTACCCTAACTGTGTACCAAATTTCAAGTTTCAACTCCTAACCGTGCTGAAATGCTCACGATGAAATGCTCGTATGCACGCGCGCCATCTATCGTAGGATAAATGTACTATGCCAGAAACCTTCGCGGGAGTATATTAAACAACTTCCCAAAGTTTCATGGCAATCGGATAAATGGTGTAGTAATGCATGAAAGACAGACAGACAGACATACATTCGTTTTTATATATATAGATTAGCATTTACAATTTTTTTTTTAATAAAACTCATCTCTACTCTCAAAATTAAGCATTTCGTCATTTTACAATAATTAAAACTATTAAAAAAAATTTAAATAAAATTTCATAACAGATGGCGTCACACGCAGTTTTAAATGTTGCCGAGAAAGTTCAGCAACTTGTTGCTGGATTGTTTTTACTTGGAAACTTCAGGCTCCAAACGATGTTTCGGCCATGCGATCCAGAATACAGCACGGAAATTGTTGATTGTCTTCAATCTGTTGTGACGATTCACCAGGATCAGCAGTATCATTCACAGATTCAAACTGCGTTATGTTTCTCTTCAAGAAATCTACTTTTCCTAACGAGTTCCCTTCCATGTTGAATTAAAAGCTTTCTAATCACATATACCGTCTTTTAAATAGATACACACTTTAGATGAAAATTTTCAAGTGTTTTATGATAACTGAAATATAAAAATCACTAATACAATTTTGTTTTCAATAATCACAAGAAACAAAATCTCTTGTTACGAGCCTACCAGTGGTTCCTGTTCACAAGTTTTGCACTGTATAAATTAAAGGAGATTTCGTATTTTCAATCGTGTTTTACTGTGTATTAATAAATTAAATGTATACAAACACATATCCAGCTCTCGGTTATATACCGTAGCATATACACAGGATGCGTTACTTAGTAAAACGGCTTTAATACAATAGGAAAGCCATAGACATATCCCGTTTCATTTGAAAAAGCCTGTGATATTGGTTTGCTTATATAACCGTATTAAAGCTGCTTTCTAGGCAATGCACCACAGAATATATATATATTATTTTAACAAATGAATGGCTTTTCGAGTGTGTGAGTTCTCTTACCTGCCCACCCATTCTGGGTAATGGGCATCATGGACTGTATATATGAGCTTACATATATCTATATACAGTACTATACATGTAAACAACGTCAAAATGTAATTTCAGCATTAGATAATAAGTTTTTTAAAAAGCCTTCGTAATAATGATTAAGAATCTTTATCATCATTATAGTGTATCGTTTATTACAAAAACAGATTAGATAACTTTTATTTTGAAAACTTTATCAATTTAAGCATAATTATATCATCTACATTTTATGCTATGTTGGAATATTTGTAAGAAATGATTTATTTTCTCATATAATAAAAGTTTATATTAATTTTATAATAATTTCTGAACATAAAACGTAAATAAAACATTATATTAACATTATAATAAATTATTTATTCATAAACAATGAATTTATTTTTGTTTCTATTTTTATCACAAATTTTAATATTTTAAAAACAGAAACAAAAGTATTATTATATACAATTAATCAAGCAGAAAAAAAAAACCTATTTTCGAAAACATAAGCGAGCAATAAAGTAAAATTGACGGGTAATTTAGATTTAATTATTTAATAAAGTAAGAAGATATTGATTTGATTTTTGTAATCATTCACATGGGTAATATTCCAAAGTTTTACATGGCTTAAAGTAAACAGAACACTTTTTTATTTTTATTTTTAAATAATAAATACATTTTTATAATGATTATATAAATATCAATAATAAAGTTATTTCAAAAACTAAAGCCATCCGCAAAAATATAGTAAAGTTCAGTCGACCCTCCTATAACACTGTTGATAATTCCGTTTTATATGAATTCCATGTTATACGAGTCACTTAGATTTTACGAATACGTGTGCCGGGCTGTGAATGGCTCACGTATTTGTAAAATCTAAGTGACTCGTACAACATGGAATTCATATAAAACGGAATTATCAAAAGTGTTATAGGGGGTTCGACTGTTCTTGATCTTCCACATGTTCTTATGTAATTGAACAATTAAAAATAAAACATTTCTCGAAAAAATACAAGTATATAAAAATAATTTTACAGCTATCAACAGTAGAAAGAGAATTATAAAGCAATTATTTCCCTCTTAAATTAATAGTCGTAGGCGCTTCTTTACATTTCGGAGAGAGTGATCGAATCCATTTGGTGATTTTGGATCTTTAATTTAAAATCTGACATTCCTCAATTTCGAATTCGTAACAGGATGCCTTATTCTACAAAAAAATCACAAGGTTGTACGTCTGATCGTAACTTGAAAGGAATAATGACGAATTGAATTTGAATATATTTATTTTTTTGCATTTCTGGATCATTCAAAATGATCCAAAAATGCAAACAAAGATGGAAATAAAATTTATATTCATGTATGTTTTAATGCCATAGATTTTTTTCACAATTTGGAATTAAAACATGGCTTCTGACATCCGCCACACGACTACTCGCGTTATTTTCTATTATTATTATTATTTTTTTTTTTCAAGTGACTATTGCAATGGGCCGGTTCCATTCCCTGAACACTGGGAGTTCGGTCGTGGGTTCGCGCCTCGACAGAACGGGCTGGCCACGTATGTAACGCCTGAATAGGAGCTAGTTACTCTTAAAAAGATCTCCCGGAAGGCATCCCCTCTAGGCAGATTGCCCAAGAGTTGCGTTGTCGTAACTTAATAAATAAACAGATTATTGCAGTGATTGCAACAGTCATTTGAAAAATACTCGAACGGATGGTCGAGCGGTTACAGTGGCAGCCTGCCACTCTGGAGATCCAGAATCTAATCCGGATCAGTCCAAAAATCCTTAAGAGTTTTTCAAGGAGTGGTTTATCAGGATATGTCAAACTCCATTCCTTATCATTTGACTGCTCCATTGTGGGCCTAGTTAAAAAGTCTTATTAAAAAAAACATAAACATATAACGGCCTTGTTAAAAAGACCTTCTTAGCGCCCACAGGGTGGAAAGAGTTTCTTAAAAAAAAGTACATTATGAATTTATGTAATTACATTCTTCAAACAATTTTCCTCTAATCGCTGTCACATTAATGAAATAAACAAACAAAAATTCTACACAATTTATTCATAATGAATTTATTTATCTTACATTCTGTTTGAACAGAGAAAAAAAAAAAAAAATA
Source organism: Centruroides sculpturatus (assembly GCF_000671375.1). NCBI lineage: Eukaryota > Metazoa > Arthropoda > Arachnida > Scorpiones > Buthidae > Centruroides > Centruroides sculpturatus. The sequence goes on along the minus strand of NW_019384734.1, from coordinate 511,470 downwards.
AAATAAATATCAAGAATAAAATCTTACAAAAGACTAGAGTAAAAGTTATTATTATTTTATAATATTTCAAAATTAATATTTCCAAAAAATATTAGCGCTATTATCCAGTCGAGAGGTTAACAAACGCTATAAATTTAACTATGTTAATAACAAATAACATTAAATACGGATATAAGGAAACTATTTTATTAGATTCTGTTCCCTTTATTACTGTTATATTATGTTTATTAATATATGATTGAAACTTTAGTATTTGCAAATAAACTATGGTTATTCATAAAATTGTTATTTTGAGTTCATCCATAAACACCTGTTCCCAGGAAGGGGGGGAATTAGACTTTAACGAAAATAGCACACATGGTTCTATTATAATCTGTTAAAATTATAATTAAATTTATCTTTCTAATTCAACATACTTTTATATTTCTTAAAGATATATTTAAAAAATTTCTTTGTCCTCAGTTTTTTTTATGAAAAACATTACTTATGTCATCTTTATTATTGCAGGAAACATATATATATTAAATATATACCACGTATTTCATTGTGAATCAGTTTTTATTCTTGCAAATTCTACTTGAATAAATTATATAATAAACTAAGTTAATAAAGTATATACATATATAAATATGTTGTTCATACGTAAATATTATATTATATAAAACTTTGCAAGAAAATTATTAAAATAATCAAATAATAAATTTAAAAAATNTATATACATATATTTAAAATGAATATTATTATACAATACAATGTGTGTATTATTAGGCAATACAATAATGTACATTTTGTATTGTATTGTACTGTACATTGTTTAATGTATTAAATAATGTATACTACAGTAAGACAAAATAAACAAAAGCTGAAATTGCAATACGTCATTAAATTAAATTATTTTTTCCTTTGTAACAATAACATAAAGTACTTAAAAATTTAATTTTTTTTAAAAATAAAAACATTTATAATAATTGATGTAAATAAATATAGAAACGCTCTAATTAAGAGTGAAAAAAGACGTAGTTGTGTTTGACATTGAGACAGCTTTAAATAGTTTGAACTTAAAAAGTTATTTAAGTCGTTATTTTAAGTAATTTGAATGAAGTTCATCAGCCTTTGTTATTTATAATAGGACTCAGCGCAATTGATGAATGTTTTTGATACTCTTAAATTGCGTCAGAGTAATAATAGGAATTTATTGAGAAATTAATTATAAAAAATTTAAAAAATAGAAATTATTAATGTCATTTAATTTATGTAATATAAATTTAATTAAATATCATATAAGTATTCGCTCCACGACCGAACGTTCAAGGCGGTTAAAGCATCAACCTATCGTTTTGGGAATACCGGGATCCAATTGGGCGAGCAATTCTAGGACTTTTCCATGGACGTTCTGTTCTGTTCCAGGACACTATAAATCCAAGTGGTGAGTGACAGGGCCAGCCCTGTCACTCACCACCTGGCCACTTTTATTGTGAAATCAGCCGAATCCGTGATAAATAGATTTAAAACGGAGTAGTGTTCACAGGGCGAAAAGAGTTTGACCGGATGGCCGAGCGTTCAAGGTGGCAGCCTATTGCTCTGGGGGACCCGGAAACGAATCCGGACGGGTCAAGGAATCCCCAGAAATATTTCGGGGGATGGTCCGTTCGGATATGTCGTGTCCGGTCCCTCACCATCCGGCCGCCCCATTGTGAGCCTGGACGAACCCATAATGGGCTAGCTAAAAGAGGCCCTCTTAGTGCCCACAGGGCGGAAAGAGTTATAAAAAAAGTAGATGCATATTAAATTAATTATTTTTGAAAATATAACAATTAAAANCTAAGAATCTAGACAATATAATCCTCGCTTGCAAGTAGTCTACATAATACATGCATTACTATTCCGCCACCATCTTGACTCAATCAGCATTTGGAGAATGATTCTTGATATGCTTACAATAGAGAAAAATAGGCGCTTTAACAGCGATCTGTTTCATTTCAAGTAAGATAGATTAGTCATTGTTAAGATAATTTAGTATTCCCTGCTGTCACCTGTTCTGGAATGGAAGCGGGGGAACAAGTAGCAGTAAAAAAAAGAGAGAGAGAGAGAGAGAGAGGAGAACCAAAAAAGTACTCTCTTTAAAAATCAATCAACGAAATAAGTTTAGTAGACACACGGGAATATCTTTACGTTTCCACCCACTACCGGTTTTCCGAGTCGTTTCCGCGCACGGAACTGGAAAATTCGGCACTTGTCAAATAATAAAAAGCCGCTCTCTCGCCATACTTGTAAAAAGCAGATAAACATTCAATTTACGTTACTCTGCTTCTTCTTTTTTTTTTCTTTTATATATATATATATATATAATATCCGAACACTCCGTAATGTTAGTGATGCTTCATTTTGACAAGCGACGTGAATGAAATTGCTTTTCCCTCCAAATTATCAAGATTTAGGAGAAATATAATAGTGTACTTCTCGCATATTTTCGTTTAGAAAGGATACTGTATAGAGTTTTTCTTCGGTGATAAACCTTTATAAAATGTTTTAAACGATTATTATTATTATTATTATTATTATTATTATTATTTATTTTTTTTATTAATAAAATAAACATAAAAAAATAAAAATAAATAAATTATCTTAAAAATTTAAATACCGATATTAGCGGAAATTAGTAACGCCATCTATTCTTATTAGATACGGAAATGTGTCGCGAACTATTATTTGTTCGATTTCTAAAGTGATTCTAAAAACAGACCAATAATAAGAATCGATACATGATGACGTAATATCATGACATGGCTGAGTTTATATGTCGTTTGAGGGGTGTATATTACTTCCCGTTTACAAAAATAAGTTGCAATAATCTGATATTAATCGATTTATGTCTTTAATTTCAAACTAGTATATTTGCTGTATATAATAGAAAGATTTGAGTTTATGCTTACTCTTCAAGACGGTTCGGAAGATTCTCCAAAAATGACTGGTGGATGCCCAAAGGTAATATGGGAAAAAGTATTGTATTTTTAAACTATAAGAAGTCGTGACAATAAGCATTATCATAACCTTAATATTTTAACGTGTATTATATTATAAAATAGAAAAAAAATTGGGTATAATTCTCACTGTTTATAGTTGATGATGAGCTCTTATTAAAAGTTCTAGTAAACAAGATTAAAATGCATATTTTCCTTTGCATATTGCATATGGTCGGTTCATATTACATTATCTATCCATTTCACACAGTTAATTACTATTAAATCTGAAGCAACTCATAAAAAAAAAAATGGCACATTCTTAATACTTAACAAGATTTTAAACTGATTATTTATCACACATTGCATTTGGTTCTTTTTATACAATTGATTTTACATGTTATCAGTTATTTACTTTTATAACATTTAAACACTTCAAAAAATTAAATTACAACTACCGAAAAAAAAAGTTCTTGCTCGTATGAAATTATCAAATTTAATAATTTAAAGTACGTGTTCCCTGTTGAGGGTTATTGAAGTTAAAATAAAATATAAATTGTATTTTTAAATATGGATGATTTTACCCTCACGAAATATGAATAAATTTTGTTTCGATTATTCGGAATATATTTTTAACGTTTGGTTTTTTTTTTCTTTTTCCTTTCTTTCAAAATTTTGGTGAATGTTTGCGATATTTTGACTTTATATTTGAACTCTGAATATATAGAATTATTTTAAAGGTTAAATATTAAAATGAATAGATTTTTGAATTTATTTTTCTTGAAAATAAAGTAATTTTGATATGTAAATAGTCTTTTTTTGAAATGTAATTTTTATAAAAGGTTTGATTATCAAAAATTGTAGTAGTAGTAGTAGTACTTCCTAACCTTGATAATTTTTTTTTGTTTTGATTTACATTTTGTAATAGTAATTAAATGAAGAATAGAAGAAATTAACACACAAATTATTAAGATCAAATATTACATTACTTAAAATGTATATGAAATATTTTATATAAGTGAAATTTCTACTGTATTTTTTATTTGAATGGTTTAAAAAACTAGAATGTGTAATATTGTATATATTGTAGAGTATATACAGAAACCAAACTCTTGAGTAACTGGAAAGTACTGTCATTTGTAGCACTGCAGATCTAAGTTATATATTTTACATTCGATTTTGAGTAAATTAACTTACTTTCAAATATAGTAATTGTGCATTATAGTATTTGTTTGTGAAAGTTTAAATGTGCACAGTGCTTAATGTATCCAAAACACAAACAAGTTACTGATTTTATCTGAAAGATCACTGATTCCATCAAGTTTGGGTTATAGTTTCTGCTGTGTTTGAAGCAGTCCTATGAACCACTGGTAAAACATTTTCTTAAAATTCTAAAAAGAAAGTAAACTAAAATTAATTTCAAAAGAAGAAAAAATCGTTTTTAGTTAAAATTGTCTATATATATATTAAAGACTACACAATTTTTAGAGAGTCAAATTATTATTTTACTAGATCAATATTAAACTTAAGATTATAATATCAATAAAGAAATTTTGTATATGTGACACATTGCCAAATTAAACATTGCATAATGTGTTAGTAAAGTTAGTAATTCAATAAGATAATGCATTATTCAAGAATTTATTCAAATTTTTTTATATACAACCAAATACAAGACTTGGATTCTGTTATTGTCAAACATAATTGCTGCCATTTTCTAAAAAAAAATTCATTTAATGATGGCAGAGCATTTAACTTTGTATAGGGAAAAATTATTGTAAAATTTGAGCCAGGAAGTTAGCACTTATTGTTCTGGCTGATAAGTGTTTTGCAATTGATAACAATGTTTTACAAGAGTCTGACAGCCACCACTGTATTCCAATAACACCATACTAATAACATAACCTACTGCATCTGTGATTACTTCAGATGGGAGGTACTAGACCAGGTGTGGGCATCCTTTCTATAGTCATGAGTTTTGATGAGAGATTGAATCAGTACATAAAACTTGATATGTAACTTTTATTGTGTATATTACAATAATCTGTTTTTAAAATTTTAAAAATAAGAAAATTAAACATTTATTTACTGTTTGTCTAGCTTGCTTGCTTCCAATTAATTGTAGTGAAATTTTGATATTGCCAGAGTTTTTAGCCAGAGTTTCAATATTAGAGAATTCCTCCTCTTAAATACTTTCTCATAATTAATTAGTTTTATTAATTAATTAATTAATCAATTAGCAGTTTGCACTGCTAAAGATATTAACTTGTAAAGAAGAAATGAATACTTTGGATAACTAATTTTCAAAACATCACTTACAGCATTGATTTTTATTTAATGGATAAATTTCAAATTACTTAGAATTTAAATAGTTCTAAAGGTCTTGATAGTATGTAGGTCATAGAAAAACTTGTGGAAGGATGCAGATTACCCATTCTTATGCTTGACCAGTAATGGCAAAGTCAAAACTGTGTGGGTCATGACCCACATGATGATTTTAAGACACCCACATCTAAATGTTTTTTATAAAAAAAAAATTAAATATTTTTTTATAATTAGAGATTTCAAAACTTTGCATATGTAATGTGAACTTAAGTTACAAATTTTACCTTATTTAAGTTTTTTTTTTAATTACTCAAATTAAATATTTGATCTACAATTTGGAGTTACTACTAAATTTCAAATTCAATTTTGACATAGTCGACCCCCATAACACGGTAGATACGTTCTGGTTTTTATGAATCCATTTTCTACGAGTCCAGCAATCACAGCTCGGCACATATGTAGTTTACTGACTACGGCTGTTTGAAAGGTTTCTTCCATAAAATTAATTGATTCTAGACTAATTTGACTCAACATTTCCAAAATACGTATAATTTTTGGGAATAATCCATATAAACTATGCTATAAACAAAAAATTGTGGGATTACTTACCAAGTGTGCACCGTTCAATTACACCATTGCTTAAGCTTGTTTTTGTCGTGGAGCTTGTCATCGAATGGTGCTTGCGTGCTTCCTGATAAATTATTTTTTTTGCGAAAAATTCGCTGAACTTTGGAGACATCATTAATATAAATATAATTTTTATGGATGTTAAATAATAAATGGTTTTTATTAGGTCCGCTGCTCATTTAAACTCAACTGTTTGTGCAATATCCGCTATTGGTCTAGATTCAACCAATCCTGTCACGACACGAGTCGGCGATGACGTTTTACCGAATTATAGGAGATTTTTTAGCATGTTTGTACGAATACTGTTGCAATTTTTTCGCCGTGATATAGGAATCCGAACTATAGGAACCCGTGTTATAGGGGGATTGACTGTATTTTGGGAAAAGGTTAGTCATCACCACTAGATCATCCACCACCCAAGTCATTTGGTACAAGGTGAGAGTTGAAGAGGGATTAAAACAATGTCTTTTAAATAATTTTTCTATGTTTTTTGTTTATAAATTTTCACTTTCATTTAAAGAGGAGGAATTTTGTAATTATGAAATTTTTAACACTAATGTTTATGCTGTTTTACATAGATTCTTAATAATTGATTTAAAAAAGTTTTTTAAATTGGATATAAACTTAAAAATTTGTGTTCAAATTTCTATTCAAAATTTTAACATCAAAAAGTTAATTCAATATTTGAAATAACACACAAATCACAATCAAAGTTTTTTTAGTTGTTTGTGATGTTACTGTCTTTAGTCACAAAAATTGTTTGCTTGTATCTGTTACAATCAGTGTGTATCTAAAGAATAGCTTAAATTTTTGTTAAATGTAATTTAATAAATTCAGAAATTAATTTAATAATAAAAACAAAATTGGCAATTGTTTTGGATGATTAAGCATTTAATGATGTTAGGATTAGTTGTTTGAATTTTGTTCCAATACTTATGTTTATAAACTGTCATTTGATCTTATTTAAAAGTTGAAAATATTTGAATTGCATGAAAACAACTGTCATTAGACACCTTTTCTGTTAAATTTTGAATTTTATTCTTATATAAAATTAAAGATGTTTTTGTCATAGAATAAATTTGTAATACAGTAGAGCGTCGTTTATCCAAAAGCTGGTTATCCGAAACGTCCCTTAACCGAAAGCATTCCAGTCGGCAAATTTAAATTTTCGCTAGTGCTGTGGCGCTGCAACCTTTGGCTATTTCTCGGGCTACTCAAATATTTTACGTTTTTGATACTAAATTAACATCTGAAGTATAACTTTTTATTGTTTTTATATTTTTCAATATATTTATTTTGTTTGTACAAAATAAAAAAATAATTTTTAACGATACAATAGTCTTCGTTAAGCTTAACATCGACGAAAATTCAACGCAAAGCGACACGCAATGGATAGAAATTTCAACATGGGATAAATTAATATATTTTTTCGTACATGATTCGTTATCCAAAAAATAAGTTATCCGAACCATCCCAGTCCCCAATTGATTTGGATAAACGACGCTCTACTGTAATTATCCTAATTAAATAAAAGAATTCAGCAAAATGTTCAATTGCCACTTTATTTCTACATTTTTCTTTGAATGTGACTTTTCCATCTGTGGCAATTGATTTTCTAAAACATCAATTTTTCCATTAAGATTTCTGCATCTTTAGCATATATCTAATTTTGGGTTTTCCTCCAAAATAACTTCATTTTTTTTTCAGTTGACTTGAGAAGAGATATTAATGGGAGAATTTTGTTTTCAAAGGGGAAAATGGGAATACATAATTTCTTGCTAAAAATTTTTTAAATTGTTAAATAAGTTAAATTAACTTTTTCCAATTGAATAATCTGTTGCTTTTAGCCCTTAATTTTATTTCAAGTCTATATCAATTAGACATACAGTAGAGCATTGATTATCCAAAACAATTCAGGACTGGGGTTGTTCGGATAACTGATTATTTATGAAAAATATATTAAACACAAAACTGTGCTGTATATAATTTGTATCACAAGTCTTACAAATACATACTTTACATAATGTAGTATATTAAAGTAGGCCTGCAGTTTAGGTTGGCAAGGAGAGGGAGAGTGCTGCAACGTCGCATCACTAGCAGAGATTTGAATTTGCCAACTGGAACGCTTTCTGTTAACCAATGTTTTGGTTTATCGGTATTCAGATAATCGATGATCTACTGTGTATGTCTAATTAATATAGACTTGAAATAAAATTTAAACTTTCTTATTGCAACCCATATATTACTAACTTGCCTAAAATGGAGAAAAATTCCAGTTAAGCTTGTTAACATGTCTAAAATTCTATTAGGATGCTATTACATGATTTTATAACGTCATGATGTAACTAAAGATATAAAAAAAAATTACTAAGAATGATCAAATTGACTTTTCCTTTAATCTTATATATTTCTTAGATTATAAATTAGCAGAATGGTTTGCTTTTTTATAAAGTAAAGTCAAAAGTAAAGTAAAGTTTGTTTTATTGTAATAGAAAAGTTTTTAACCAAAAGAGTATTAAAATGTTTTGATATGCTTAGTATTTCAAAAACACATAAACAGGTGTTTGGTTAAATTCCTTATTTACAATATTAGTGATTATTACAAATTTTTGAAATTAAGAATTTATAAATAATGCTCTTATTAAAATAGATCAGTTAGAATCATTTCATTGGTTTATTTAATGTGGATATGAAAAAATTTTATAGAAAAATTTTAAATATAAACAATAGTAACATTTAACTTAAATAATTAAAGTGTAACACAGGTCAGCAACGCTGCATCCGTCGTGCATTTCAGATGCACACTCTACAACCATAGTCATGCAAGCACAAATATATATACTTGCAATTTTACTTAATTTGATTTTGTATTACGTTATGTATATACTTTTCATATTTTAGTTATTACATGCATGTAATAACTAAAATTGTAGGGAACTTTATCACTTGATGAAAGTGCAGAAAAGGTGGCGCAAAAAACTTTTTAAAGAATGTAAAGATGTCTCATTGTGAAAAAATGAATTGCACTGAAGAGGGAGCAGGATTCCTGAAATGCTTGCATGCTAAATCAGTGAGATAAAGGTGATAAAATAAAAAAAAAACATTGGATTGAATAAAAAAAAAAGCATTGATGTTCTTACCTATAGAACATTTCTACAGGCTAAAAAACAAGTTAGAATATGGGCTACTTTAATATTCAACATATTAAAAAAATTACATTTGAAATATATATAGTAATTTTTAAATGTTTTTATTGAATTTTTTTAATAGTTCATTGTATGTGAAATTCATTTCTATTTAAGCTAATTTTTAATTTTTTTTAACAATTTCTAATAGAAATTTTTTATGGGTCTAACATTACATTCTAGTTGCTTTATCATAAGACATCAGTTACCTTGATCTACTATCATTTCATTGATATCTTAGTGAGCTAAACAAATTTCATGTAATTGAAAACAAAATAGGTTATTCCCTCATTGTTGATATAGTTATCAATTGATATTTTTACTAGGATCATCATCATTTGAAATAGCACAATTTGTATTATTTAAATCAAAATTATTGTAATGGCTAGAAATAGAAATTAATTTTTAAATTTGGACTATATAATGACAATAAATTGTTTGATTTCAATGTATTAATAATTTGTGATGTGACGTTTTGCATTAGATTTCAATGTATTAATAATTTGTGATGTGACGTTTTGCATTAGATTTCAATGTATTAATAATAGGTTATTATTTGAAATGAATGTTGTAATTCATTTGTCTTGAAATATCCACTCGGAACAATTTCTATTAAATGATATTCAGACTATGAAATAACCTGAACATTCATGCCAATTGAATATCAATTGACATGAATTAAATATATTTTTTATATTAATAATCAATGTAAATTTTAAAATATTAAAATAAATACTAATGACATTATGTTCATTTTTTAATAAATTTGTCTGTGTTATGGAATCACTTATAGTGCACAATATCTGTTTTTAGTTCTGAGAATGTGGTTAAATATTGAAATAGTATAAAAATTCCAAAGGTATTATGCATCAGGTAATTAAGATTTGTAATATCTACAAAGCTATGTTGACAAGATGGTAGTTCTTGAGAGTAACTGTCCAGGAAATACTTGCTAGTGAATTCTCACAATAGTGACGTTTATGTGCATGCAGAAAGCAATTCTATAGTTTGATAGAAAAATGGCTGAAGTGGTTTGTGTTGTAGTTGCTAGTTATTCAAGAATATATGGTAATAACCATTTTTTTTTTCCTTAAATTTTAGTGAAGACACTGGTTAGCATGGAGGAATGAGCATGAGTGATTTTGGTAATGTTCTAGAAAACAGTGTTTCAGATCCAACCACTCTGCAAAAAGGAGGAAATACCAGTTAATACTCAGTGATAAATTAAGTACCACAAAATTAAAAAAGACAATACTTAGTTTACCAAATTTTGCAGGCACAGTGTCACATTAAAAATGTTTGTTTTTACAAGAACAGATTTTTAAACCTTGTTTACAAGATGTGTGTGAGAATACTCTCTAGCTCAGTTTTATAATTTAGAGTAGCTCTTGCATGATTTACATGGTAAGTTTAGTGATGGTGACTGTCACAACAGTAATTCTGTTTATTCTTTGTGTAAATGGGGTTATAGTAGTAATTAAATTATTAATTATGCATCAAATATTAAAAATTAATTTCATCATCCATTTTGTACTATAATTTCAAAAATATGCTAAATTTTTATAAACAATTCAGCAAACCTGATTTGATTAAAGCTAGATCTGCTGAATTATCAGGCTATGATTATTAACTTTAAGCTAAGCTAATAATCATAGCCTGTTTTAATTCAGCAGATTTGTCTAGCTGTAATATTTTTAGACAAGCTAGTTAAGATTATTGGATAAGGACACTGCATTAAATAATCAGTTTATATTCCTCTCATTGAAATTTATTTCTGTAATAAAATTATTATTTTTGACACTTTCATCAAAATATATGAATTTATTAAAAAATGTGATGATAGAACATGTAACAATTTAAAATTTCTCTGTATTTAACAAATAGTTTTCCTGAACAATTGTACCTTTTTTTTATTTTATAAAAAAATTAAACTTTGAAAGTTTTCTCTTATGAGTCTGTTGTGTCTACTTTGCTATTTGAATTTAATTTAAAACAAGTACAAGTAAAAATATGCCCAATTTTGCTCTTTCCATAGTTGTACTCCTCTTGCATTCCAGCTAGTGTTTCTCAAATGGGATTACGGGATCCCGGTTGTTTTTTTAACCCGGGAAATTTTTCTTATCCCGGGAAATCCCGCAAATTTCTTAAAAATTCACTTTTTTTTCTTATTTTGTGTTAAGGTTAAGAAATTTTGCAAATAGAAAGCATAATTATCTCATTCACTTTCAGAATATATTTGTATTTATTAATTTTAAACCTACCTATTAGTTTTTTTTTTAATTTCTGCTCGTTATGGCATGTCACAACTGGTCGATAATCAATACGTAGCTTATTTGTGCCAGGACTGTGAAAATTCTTTACTTGTGAGAACCTGTAATATATGGAATAATTGTGCTTATGCTGTCTTAATTTTTAACCATGCCCAGTAGCTTCAATAAATGCGTAACACCAGATTGTGCAAATTGGGCAAAGATACAAACGAGTATAAAGTCTACAAGTATGAAGTTTTTCTTCATAAACCTGATTATTAAAGCCAAACGAATTGCCGAATTATTGAGCTATAAGCTTGATGCCGCTATTAAAGCAGCCGAGGTAGACAAATCAAAAATACTAGAGAGCAAAAGAAGTACTACAATCTCGAAAACAAACTTGAAATCTTCCAGGCTACAAGTGAAAAAACACATAATATCTGTCTTCTCTTAAATGCATTAAACACGATTCCAATCACATCAATTGAATCGGAAAGGGCATTCTCGGTAGCAAGACTTTTCATTACGAAAATAAGAATTAGGCTGTGTACACACTAGGCATTTTTAAACGCGCGTTTTAAAGAACCAAGAGTTCTGCATAGGCATACACACTCAAACGCGCGCTTTTGGCCAAGTGCGCGTCAAATGTGCGTTTATAGATTTTTCTTAAAACGCGCGTTTTGCGGGCGTCAGCTGAGCGCTTTGAGATATATGTGCTGCCATGTTACTGTACATTCGATCGCGCGTTTTCGGGTAGAGTGGACGTACATTGGCCGAAATGGAGAACGATCATTTCGATACTGATCTATTTATTGATGAAATCTAAAAGAGACTAGCCATTGTCAAAGGATTTTATAGATATTTTAAATTCTCTTTGCCATCGTCTTTTATAGCGACGATGGAGGAGGGGCACACAAGCAATTGCAGTACTTTCATGTCCATTTCCAAACTGAGCCAGTGCGTATGCTCCACTAAACGGTCATCTAACGCCGAGCTAACGTGCTGCGTGTACGCTGCTAACGCGTGTTTAATGCAACGCAAAATGCCTAGTGTGTATACAGCCTTAGAGTGAGTGATCGAAGTATTGATCATCTTTGCTTTTTAAAATCTTATAAAAAGTTTACAATATTTTCTATTATATTTTATTTAAAAAACAAATTACCTTCTAAGTTATAAGTTTGATCTAAGTTCAATTTTTAATTTTTAACTCAATTCAAAGCATTTTTGTTGTTGTTGTATGCAGTTTCTAGCAAACTTTAATAAATTTTTTTCTATTTGTGAAAATTTCTACGTAATTCAAAGGTAATTTTTATTATATATCTTACACAGCATTATTAATATGATTTTGGATGATACAGAACTTTAAAATTACTTTAAAAAATGAAAAATAATTTATATCATTTAATTTCAAGATATTTTGTGTACCTTAATAATAATTGATTCTATCCCGGGAAACAGTTCACTTTTATCCCGGGACAAGCAAAAGACCGGGAAATGAGAAACCCTAATTCCAGCTATTGAACTTGGTCCCATTCAGAATGAAAATGATTCTGAAAATAACTTCAAGTTGACATTTTTTTTCGTTTATTCTTGTTTATTTTTTAATTTTTATTGCTTTTCAATTAGTCTTTCTGTTAATAACAAAATTATTGTAAAATTTTGGTTAGGCAGCTGATATCATTTCTTTTGAATAAAATGGCACCTAAATGAAAACTCCTTAAGGGTAGGTGAAGAGAAAACATAAAACTAATAGAGAGGTTGTGGCCGATGTTTTCATCGCAAAAATGTGTACGTCGGACGTTCAGTGCCACTTTCCTGTAAGCCTAGAAGTTTGACAGTGGTGTTTGGAACATGATTCCAATGAAGTTCCAAACACCATTGTCAAATTTCTAGGCTTACAGGAAGGTGGTGCTGAACGTCCGACATACATGTTTTTGCGATGACAACGTCGTCCACAACCTCTCTGATGTTTAAATAGGACATTGCATGACTCCATTGTATTCAATAAAATTGAGGCAGAGCCAGAAAGATATCCTTGCACTTGTTGGGTACAGAAGAGATCCTTGTACCTGCTGACAGAGAAGCGATCAAAAAACATTCAAGAACCTTTACAATCCAGTAACAAAATTTTTTAATAAAAAATCTAATGAACATTTTCAATCTCAGCCAAGGTCTGCTTTTGGGTTTTTTAAAATCAACAAAATTCCAAATTGGAATGTGTAGAACAAAAATATTTTGGATTATTATTTTTTAAAAATTTGTTGCAACACAATGTGTATAAAAATTAAGTGGTAGAAAATATAAAATCTTAAAATGTATAACTAATGGAAAACAGCATTCTTGTCAAAATCACTTAAATATGTATTTAAGTGATTTTGACAAGAATGCTGTTAGCAGAAATATGAATTTGCCGACTGGAAAACTTTCGGTTAACTGATGATTCAATTGATCGGTATTCAGATAATCGATGCTCTACTGTGTATTTATATACATAATGGTTGTTAATTGAATATCTCTAGCTAATATTATGTCCCTGGTTAATTCTAACAATCTATATAGAATATGCTAAGATAAAATCTATTTCCAATTTGTTAAAGTGCTAATGTTATATAAAAACTTGTATGATCAAGAAATTTATAAATAAATTTGCTAATTAAAATTTTCCCTATTTATTTGTGACTTATGTTAAACTAGCAGAAAACAAATTTTTTACAGCAAAATTTGTTCTAAAAATTTTATGCTAGTTTAACATGTTATTCAGCATGATAAATGATTTTCATTTTTTTAAAGATATTTAACAGCCATAAATAAATATTAACTGAAATAAAGTTAGACACAGAAATATTTCAAAATGCTTTTGTTAACATTTTAATTAAATAATTGAAATAAATTCATTTATAGATCTATTCAAACTGTCCTATTTGACAAATTGATTCATACCACCTCATATTCATTTTTTACCGCTTTGAATCATTTTAATGTCAAATAATGTCAATTGATATTTTTACTAAAGGTAGATTGATTTTTAGTCTAAAGTTTCTTCTATAACCTGATATTTTCAATTTGTGCAAATAAATTTTTTTTTAATTTTTAAAAAATAGTTATTTAAAACCTGATTAAAACCAAGTTTTTAAAAATTTTATTTTTCCAATGCATAGTTTAATTCTCTAGTTTTAGTCAGTCTAAATAGTTTTACTAGTAAAACATAGTGTAACATAGGTGGGATGAACTGAATTTTTTTGGCAAAGCCAGGGACATCACTTTTTAGGGTATGTAGTTAGCAGCCTACATATATAAGTACTGTCAAATGGGTACTGCACCAAAGCCTAGCATTTTAATTTTGATTGAGCTTGTTTGCTTCAATCAAATAGCTCTCCTCCAATAAGGTTTATAGCTATTTAGTTTTGGTATATTTTAGCTACATTTTTTGTTGTTCTGCAATTTGAAAAAATTCAATCTATAAATATTTTAGTTTATACAGAAGAACCCTAATTTATCTGAGGTAATGTGGACCAATGGTACCTTGGATAATTCAAATAATACAGACAACCAAGATTATTTTGGATTAGAAATTAATATAAAAAACAATTAAAAAATTGATATACCATGTCTCTTTTTATGCCTTCAGTCAATTTAATGAAATACACAAACAAGTTTACTTCATTTATTATATGGCTAATGTATGTACAATAGTTTAAGAATGAAGATATAAGTATTTTTAATATGAATGATTTCCCTAACATTAAAGTTAAATGACAGAAGATAACAAACAAATCATTTTGTAATTAATTTATTTTGTTTTGTAATAAGTGTTTTAAACTTTTTTTATGAATTACAGTATAAGAAAAGTAATGTTTTCACTTATGGGTTTGCCCAGGATAATTGGAGTTCTACTGTTTTTGTTTTGGACAGGAATAAATAATTGTTTTAAAATATTTTAAACATTGGTTTTTTATTCTATTTTGTTTTTCTTTCTCCCCCCCAAATTTAAAAATGAGATTATTTGACTGAATAGTTTGGTTTTTGAGAGAGTATCTGGTTCAGATGTCAAATACATGTGTTTAAGTATTCAGTATTTGGCCAAATATACTCAAAACTGAATAATGCCAAATATTTGGTCTAACACTAGAAATGTCATGAATCCCAAGATCAAAATTATATTTTGTTGATACTTTTCTGTTAATTATTGGTATGCCAGTTGATAAATGTAGTACAATGTAAAGAAATGGCTATTTTATTGTTAAAGTATATTTCAATAGAAATAAACTTTGATAGAAATGTATACATGATGTCAAACATCACCAACTGTCTTTGCTGGAAATTTTGCATTGAGGTGTAAAGTCAAACATCATAACAAAAAAGATGCAAAGCAGATTAGGAATTCAAAAAGTTTAAAGGTTTTGGTTCGTTTTAATCCATTTTTGTGATTTTATTCAAGTTTTAATTATCTTGTTTTAATAAATCTACTTGACTTTTATTATTCTCATGCTTTTCCATTATGTCAATAAGATGATGGCATCACGCATCGGATTACAATTACATCTGGTGTCCTGTTAACAGAAAAGTACCATTTTATTGAATTTATTGGGCTGCAATTTGAAAAAAATTGTATACAGTAGAACCTCGAAAACTCGGCCTGACCGAAGGGTGGCCGAGTTTGTGAAAATGCCGGGTTATCGGAAATGGGGTTAAAAAAATAAGTACGAGTGTTTCCTCAGAAAATACTGTACTGTACTTGTATGGATTGTTTACTTGAGAACATAACAGAGAATAAACTGCCCAAATACCCTTAAACAAAGGAAAAGTACGTCCTTTACGAAGGCATAGAGCCTTTACTACATGAAAATGAAAATTAATGAATACACTGTGTACAGTAATTTACCTGATAAGACAGACCTCAGAAAAATACTTTATAAGAGCTTTTACTTTTATAAAGCTGTCTATAATGAAAATTAATTAACTAAGGATTTTTTTGCCCTGCCAGGGAGTGGCCGAGTTATCCGGAGTGCCGGGTTATCAAGAGCCGAGTTTTCGAGGTTCTACTGTACCTATAAATTTCCACTGTCTGACAGTCCGTCTGTCTTTCCTTAATCTCGAAGTTAAATAGACAAAATCCAAGACCAGATACAGAAACCTTTTTAGGGGCAGGCGCTCCCGATTAACTATACACAAACTTCCGATGAAAACTGGAAGTCACGTTATTTCAATTCAAAATCTTTTCCTTGAAAGCAGTAAATGGATGACCTGCATGACTCTATTGTTAAAGGAAAAGTATGATGTACAGGAGCAAGCCACTACTAATAAGGTGGAGAGCATATATTTTAAATTAATTAAAAATAATCATTACAATGCCATGCTACAATTTTTAATGTCACAATAAATAATTGCTCATTTAATTTTAACTTTTTATAAAAATTCAGAACTGTAATTTTATATAATTCTGTAACTTACCATTTACCAGTCACTCTAACATCGCTAGGTCTAGATTGGAACTTCCCATATTTAATGATTGGTATAGCAATTTATCAAAATATTTTATACATAGATACTAAAATTATTAAGTGATATCTGATTGGCTTAGCTTAAAAGTTCTCTTAAATAGTAGTAATTAATTTTTCAAGCATGTATACATCTTTTTTAGATTCTCTAAGGTCATTTTTTTTTTTTTTTTTTGCCACTTCACAAAATATAGGTAGTTTGAACATTTACTTCTTTTTGAAATGGTAATAGTAATAAATCAACATGGTCTGTAAACAAATACTTTAAAATTCTGAATATTCTTTATAATTTTATACTATTTATATTTACTTGTAGTTTTTTTGCTTTGTACTTTATACATTGTATTTTATGTATTTTAATTCGGGTTTTACTGTTAATTAGGAGAGGAAATTATACTGTCACAAGACTATTTGTATTGTAATTGAAAGTAAATTTTCTGTGAATTAAATATTTAAAATGCAATATGTCATGCATAAACTTCATAAATTGAATCCTTGTGCTACATTTAAGGTATCATTTGTACTTAACATGAATTTTTAATTATTTGAAAAAGAAATTAAATACTTAGTGTATAATCATGTCTACTTCTGAAGTAAAATTCATTGTCTTGGCTTCTTCACCCTTTGTGGTGATAAATATATAAAATGTTTTTCTGATTGTGCTTATAGTAACAAGGAAAGTTAATGAGTTGATAGTTTCCTTATGTTGAATTGTTGCATAAATCAATGCACTTTTTTCTCACATATGGCAAGTATAGCCAATTTACAATATGCATATTTCCTGTAATTGCCTCCCCACAATTATTTTTCTTATAATAATCTGATTTGTATTTTGAGATAAACTGTACTGATTGACCTAAATACCAGTGTATTAGTGGTGTTTGATATTATGAAATCAACTGTTGTTGTTATAATTTTCAGTATTGATTTCGAAAAATGAACATAGTCTAATATCATTGACATTCAATATTACTGATATTGGAAACTCAAAAGTTAATTGAGGTAATTCAAATACTTCATTCAAATTATTATACAGTCGATCCCCCTATAAGATCATTGATTTTTCCGTTTTATCTGAATTACATGTTGTACGAGTCACTTAGATTTTACAAATATGTGTGCCGGGCTGTGAACGGCTCACATATTTGTAAAATCTAAGTGACTCGTACAACATGTAATTCAGATAAAACGGAAAAATCAATGATCTTATAGGGG